>NC_092868.1:49360644-49413387 GCF_032062135.1 Pyxicephalus adspersus
CATTTATATAAACTTTATGTTTTATTAATGCAAAAATCAAAAGTACAAACATACTGCTGCATGCTTGCTTTTTTTTACTGAATATGCATTTTTATTTATTTTTCTTTAGTTGTCTTTTTTTTTTCTTTATAACAAGCTCATTGCAGATTTCTGCCCGAAGAAAGAAACAAAAAGTGACTTTTGAGTCCGTCTTACAGAATTATACCATCCACAAACAAAATGAGCATGATTATTGTATTATTAATAATAATAATGTTAAAAAAATGAGTATAATGAGTTGATCTTAATTAATATAGGACGCGTTTCATGAACATTTGTTCACTTCCTCAGGAGCTTAATGCGATCTAAAGGCATTTTTCTCTTGCGTAAATTATAATGTGATTGCTACAAACTTTCATTTTAAATTGAATATTTTTTTACCCATTTGAAATAAAGAATCCTCATTTTGTCAGCTGTAGATTTCTATTAATATGTTTGATTTTGTTTAGGATCTCCAGTGGTCAGTGCTCAAAGACGTTGATAATGCCTGGATGTTCCTCCTGCAACAAAATGTCCATTACTGGGTCCATAGTCCGGAAACCCACCATGCACAGATACATCAGCACAAAAGTCCTGCTGGCTGAAGGAGACGACAACCCATTTACTAAACATTGCCGCACCTATGAGAATATGTACAGGGTAATGAACCACCAAACGGATTTCTAACTAAATGCAGAAAGAGATCAATAAGGAGGACCCGTTACTGATTTCTAAATCTAAATCTTAAAATGTTTTAATATCATCTCCATCAATCAGTTTGATTTGCAAGAAATAACATTTTTTCTAGTTTACTATATTAGTTACAATTATCTGTTTTTAAAGCTTTTTCTTTTGATAGTGTTGGATTTTGGAAATCTATTTCTAATACAATGGGCCTGGTTTATTAAAGTTCTCCAAGACTGGAGAGGAAAAACCTTTTATCAGTGAAGCTAGGTGATCCAGCAAACCTGGAATGGATTTCTTAAAAGTCATTTGCTATTTGTTAGCAAATGATTTCAGTCCTGGACCAGATCCACTCCAGGTTTGCTGGATCACCCAGCTTCACTGATGAAAGTGTTCCTCTCCAGTCCTGGAGAACTTTAATAAACCAGGCCCATTATCTTTCAGTCCTGCCTTCCCAACAGTTCCATGTAACCCCAACAGGAATACTCCTTCTGACTGTCATACTAACCTGAATAACATACTCTGCAACCCTACCATTAACCCTTCTTGTAATGATCCTACCAACTCTGACACTAACTCTTCCTGAACATTAACAGTAGAATTCCTTGTATTACTATCCTTAAAATTATACCCTTTGACACAAATCCTTCTTGTAACCATCATACTAACCCTGACACTAAACTGACAGTAAGAAAACAAAAACCCTAACACTAATACTCACTTGTAACCCCCATCATGGGAATGGAACTAAAGTCCTACTTTGAAAGTTTATGATTCAGGCAGGTGTTTATTGCAGAAAGGGACAGGTGATGTCCCTTCTGCAATATCTTACCTGCCTGATCGCTGCCCAGCTGTCAAGAGTTACCTGGCAATCCCAGCTTCCATTGCTTGTGCAGGAACTGAAAAAACTCCTACACACCTTCGTGGGAGTTACATCATCCCAGTCCAGGCAAGGAAGATGGCTGATAATTGGGATACAAAGGGGAAGATAGCAGTGCCCCCAATGCAATGGTAGACAGGTGAGTATCGATGGGTTTAGTTCCATTTCAACCTTCTTGTAGTTGTTTCAATTACACTAACCCCTCCTGTTACTATTAAAAGTGTTTTGTTATATCTGTTTCATAAGTGCAAAAAAATAACTGGTTATGCAAAAATAGATGGTTCTGCCAGCAATTCATTGAGCTTTTTACTTCCTATGCTCACGTCAGAGTTTTCTCAAGCACTACCCAGTTCACCTCTTATTGTATAGAGAAAATGAAAGGGGAAGGTGTTCTGTGACTCAATAACCATGTCCAGGGGTGACAGAGTTCACCTCTGTAAATACTATACAGTACAGGTAGTCCCTGGGTTACATACGAAATAGGGACTGTAGGTTTGTTCTTAAGTTGAATTTGTATGTAAGTCAAAACAGGTACATTATTTTAATAAATGCAATTAGGACAGATGTTTGTCTCAACATATTATTAGGCAGCATGGTGTCAGTTACTGTATAAAATCTTTAGTGTGAGTTAATCTCAAACAAAGCAATAAAAAAAAACAAAAAACGTCAAGGCACCTAGACATTCATTAACTTCTGGAGCGAGCTGTGCTTTGATATGCAAAAAGAAACAACTGCAGAGTTTGTCTTGGTCATTAAAGAGTTATAAGAGCTTGCAGAACAGCCAAAGTTTTCTTCTGCAAGTCATGCAAACCACCTCCACCCCCCCCCCCCCATCAAGCCTCCGTCCTGCACAATAACGAGCAGGTAAGCCCCGTTCGTATCTAGGAATCGTCCGTATGTCAGATGTCCTTAACTCGGGGACTACCTGTACTATGAAAAGGTGTTGTCATAACCAATCGGGACTTGTGTTTACCAGTCAAATCTGGAAAAAAACAAACAGAAAGCTTGAAAAAGAAATCGTGGCCACTATATCTACTGACTGCTGCATAATACTTTTATGTTTTTGGATTTAGATACACTTTAATGATTTCAGATGATTTGCTGTGAGGCCCAGGTATTCTTAGTAATGCTTTGGGTCAATTTTTTTCTCCTGCAGACCATTCAGACAGAGATCCAGAATCTGAAGGACCAGGTCCAGGAGCTGCACAGGGACCTGACCAAGCATCATTCTCTTATCAAGACAGATACAATGAGCGAGATCATCCAGAAGTCCCTGCAGGTGGATGTGCAGATCGCCTCTGAGTATTCCTCAGTGGAAATGATGAGGACGGCATTTGAGGAGGTCAGTTCTTTTTTCAGATGCATTGGCAGAAATTGGGATGACTGGCCAAAGGGAAGAGGGGTATCGGTGTGAAAAATCCTGAAGCAGGAGTATGTCTATGACAATTGTAGAAGGCATGGCCACAGGGCAGCCACTAAGTAATGTAACCTCAAAAATCTGCTGTGTGAAAAGTGTCCTCAAGAAATGTCTGTTGCCAACTTTTAGGTACTGTCATCATTTTCAGCCACAATTACAACTTTTGCTTTTTTTATTTCCACTTTAGATCTGGGAAGAAACTTACCAAAGGGTGGCAAATGAACAGGAAATTTATGAAGGTAATATGACGAGTTTCTGCAACAATTAGAGTTAATAATAATATTAAATATAGCGCTGTACATTAAATAGGGGTTGAAAATGATAGACAGATACAGGCAATACCACAGGAGGAGGAGAGGACCCTGTCCAGAAGAGCTTACAATCTAAGGGGAGGCGGAAGTAGCACACAACAGGAGTTTCAATATTCATAGTTGTAAAGTATTCTCTTGGGTACTAAAATTGTTTACTCTGATTACCCTAAACACTGTGAGCTTCTCATATTGTACATTAGATGCTACAGTCAGATCCCATGTCATTTCCTGTCTAAAATTAATCCATCATCATCTAGCCCTCCCCGTTTCATTCAGTGCATTTCCTATCCTTCAAATATGGAGGCTCCGAATCACATAGAGCCTTAAGGCATACAAATGTAGGCTACCTAGGATTGCCCAGTCTTCCAAACTGACATCCACCCATTGAAGCATTTTGATATTTGCATAATTTGGGCAGCATGGTGGTTCAGTGGTTAGCACTCTGGTCTTTGCAGTGGTAGGTGCCAGGTTTAAATCTTGGCCAGGACACTATCTGCATGGAGTTTGCATAAGCTTTATGCAAATCATATCAAACATATCAAAAGAATAAACTTCAGCTTTAATGCCCCAACCTGCTCTCTTATTTCCTGCAGCCCAACTACATGACCTCCAGCAACTGAAACAAGAAAACACCTACCTAACTACAATTGCCAAACAGATTGCACCATATGTACGATCCATTGCAAAGGTCAAAGAACGCTTAGAGCCCAGGTAGGAGAATCTTTACTTTCCAACGTGTTTATGGTTTAAGCATGTGTAACTAAGAAAAAATGTTTTATTTTTGTTTTTTTATACCTTTACATTCTGATACCTTTTTAGGAGTATTTTGGTTGGATACAACTTTCCCATCCTGACCCCAATTTTATCTGCTACACTAAAATCTAATCCAATCTAAAAAGGTGGAAATATTGTTGCTGTTGTCTACCATGGCACACAGTCATGTGACAAAACCCCTAGACATTTAGTCTTTCAATATCTAGGGATTTAAGCATCTAGGACTTAATAGCTGTCCAATCACTAGGTCTGCCTATATACAGGTAGTCCCCGAGTTAAGGACATCCAACATAACAGACGACTCCTAGATACTAACGGGGCTTCCCTGCTCATTTGTGTGCAGGACAGAGGCTTGATAGGGGGGAGGGGGCGGTTTGCATGATCTGCAGAAGAAATCTTTTGCTAAACACAGCAAAATTGACAAGACAAAATCTGCAGTTGTTTCTTTTTGCATATTAAAGCACAGCTTGTTCTAGAAGGTATTGCATGTCTAGGCTCCATAAAATTTAGTTATATTTTGCTTTGTTTGTGATTATCTCACAGTGAGGATTTTATACAGTAACTGACACCACACTGCCTAATAATATGTTGTGACAAACATCTGTCCTAATTGCATTTAATAAAATAATGTACCTGTTAGGATTTACATACAAATTCAACTTAAGAACAAACCTACAGTCCCTATCTCGTATGTAACCCGGGGACTACTTGTATTCTGCACCTTGATTCACCTGTCAGCTGGGACAACATGGTTGTTACCCAGTTATTTTAAAAGAGTAATTTCAGAATGGATTTTATTATATGCTCCACTGTAGGATGTGTACCCATGCTTGTTTTCCTTCTCCAGCTTGATTCTCCCAGATGCTTCAAAAATTCCTTTATCTATATACAGGGATTTGGGTAGATTGAATCAATCACTGGCTTTTTAACAAATTATTAGATTACCAAACCAGATATCCACATCTTCATGGCCACAGAGCCTCTATTCTACTACTTTATTCTCGTTAAAATATATGAAATATCAAGCATAAGGAAATATTGTCACAGGTGGGCGGAGCTGGGAACATAGACGTGCCACTATCGGCTTCAGCCGTGGGGTCAATGGCTGATGCATCTTACCAACATTTGCAAAAAATGTAAATAATTGTTTTGGAGGAATAACCCGTTCAATTCTGGACCGATCTAATGGTTTTACATAAAAAAAGGCAACTAAACTAATAAAAGGATTGGAGGAGCTCAGCTATGAGGAGAGATTAGCTGAACTGAATCTATTCTCCCTTGAGAAGAGACGTATAAGGGGGATATGATCACCCTATATAAATATGTAAACGGTCCATATAGAGAACTCTCTTCCTCTTTAATCACTTTGAGATCATTACAAAGAACAAGAGGGCACTCTTTGCACCTGGAGGAAAAGTTAAAAAAAAAAAAAATCTTTAAAAAAAGTTTAAGCTCCGGATAAGGAAGGGATTCTTCACTGTAAGGTCTGTGAAAATGTGGAATCGGCTCACTCAGGAAGTAGTTTCAGCAACTACTATAGATTGCTTTAAGAAAAAGCTGGATAATTTCTAGAAGCACAGAATATAACTGGGAAGTAAAAATAACAGTGACTGTTGGTCTAGGGAACATCCAATTGCCTCATGGAATCAGGAAGAATTTTTGAAGCAAATTGTACCAGGGTTTTTTTGCCTTCCTCTGGACCAACTATGTCTTATAGGGTTTTATATTTCGGATATGTTTATTTCCCTGGTGGTTGAACTTGATAGATGTGTTTTTTCAACCTAACCTACTATGTAACTATATAAAAGTTAGCAAAACATAAAGAATATTGATACTAGATGCTACCCGTCTGGCTTTTCCTAGCTTTAGGATTTTCTAAGTTACCAAGCAGGAGCAGATTAGTATGTCACAATGCGGTCAGAACATTTGAAAGGGAAAGTGAATTCAGTAACTCAGAAAGTATTAAAGTCATTGGCTGAAAATGGCAGCCAGACAACTAGCATTCTCAGAGGTCAGCAGATATTACACCGATCAATAGGGTATTTTGTTCATATATGCAGCTCTCATTATTGTCTGTATCACATGCCTGTCATGTGTATTTCTAGTGAAGACTATAAATGATAATGGTGAAGCTGACTGTGCAGACAAATCTAACTGTTGTCACCATCAAGACGTGTGCCATGAGCACCAATGATTGGAACAAGTGCATGTAGACATAAAAAGGGCTGCACAGGAGCTTTAACAAATTCAATGTAATCTTGTTAGTGTTTAGGTTTTTCTTGTACTGGTAATGTCTGTGCTGTACAAAGTATCTGCTTTGCACTTACCTGTAATAAATGTTCTGACAGACTGAAAGAACCTCAAGAGCTGAAGGATGATATCTGTGAGAAAATTCCTGAAGATTCTTCGATGGAGTTGCATGGCAGGTAACAATTTCATACATGATATATAAATCAATGTAGAGACCATATTACTATATATACTGTATATATGGGGGGTATTTATAAATCATTCACCTCATTCACCATTAGGCCAAGCTTTGGGCATTTATTAGAAAGTTCCGGTCTGATTTATTAAAGCTCTCCAAGGCTGGAAAGATTACAGTTTAATCGGTGAAGCTGGGTGATCCAGCAAACCTAGAATGGATTTCCTTTGCTAGCAAATGTTTTGAATCCTGGACCAGATCCATTACAGGTTTGCTGGTGGAAGTGTATCATTTCTAGCAATGGAGAGCTTTAATAAATCAAGCCCATAGTATTTAATATTGTAACTGCTGTGTTCGTGATGATTGGCCCCTAGCAAGCAGAGTGGGTCTTAGTTTTAAAATGTATTAAAACAAGCAATGCATAGGGATTTGAATGGCTGTGCATGAAAATAGAGTTGAACTGATGGGCAAAAATTAATAAATACAGTTCACAGGGTATGCAGTACACTAGTATGGGTATCCTGCCACATTTAAAGGGGAAGTCTATCATAAAATATTTGAAACATGGTAAGGCCATCTTACATCTGATGCTTGAAGCCCCATGAAGTTCTCTCGGTCAATTGAGCACAGGAAGCTCTTTGATTGGA
This sequence comes from Pyxicephalus adspersus, assembly GCF_032062135.1. Classification (NCBI taxonomy): domain Eukaryota; kingdom Metazoa; phylum Chordata; class Amphibia; order Anura; family Pyxicephalidae; genus Pyxicephalus; species Pyxicephalus adspersus. Next base: position 49,367,801 of record NC_092868.1, read on the forward strand.
GGTCTTACAAGTTTGACAGTCACATGAAAAAGCAAGACTGGACATCCCTGGACGAATCTCCAGTACCAGGTAAATACACACAGGTGATGGGAAAGGGGAAGGAAGTATGGATGCAGTTCCACTATAAGTCTCTAAGATTGTAAGCTCTTTTAGGCAGGGTCTGCTCCTCTTCTTGTGTCATTCATATCTGTCTGTCATTTGCAACCCTCTTTTAATGTAAAGCGCTGCACAATATGTTGGTGCTATATAAATACAGTTTAATCATAATAACGCCTGCTGGTTTTCTGAAGAGCACACAGCCTGGAGCCCTTTCTGTTTATACAGAGAATAGTGGGGAAAAAAATGAGTTCGAAAAAAGAGGAGTTTTGAGGGCCAAAGTATGGTATGAACTTGTAATTTTACATATATATTACATATATACATATCAAATAGAACAAGCATACAATGTAACATTCCAAATAAAAACTTCTGAACATAAACGGGTTTAGAGCATGTCCATAAAGAAAAGTAGCAGATCTTACTGCCCAACGCTCTTCACCTCTATTGGCTTCTTCAGGGGAGTTATCCAAATCAGAAACATTAAATAAGAAATCACATTGGCGATACTCTAAAGTAGACAGATAACAAAATTGTCCACAGATCACCAGTTCTTGGGATTCCAGTGTTGATTATTAGTTTAGAACAGGGGTCGCCAACTGGAAAAAAATAATATGCAACAGAATAATGTTAAGCTTATCATGTGTGCAACCTAAACTTTCTTGGTAACAAAAATTTTATGTATTGTGTTCTTAAAACATGTTCCATAAGATTTCTTTTGTCTACAAATAAACTTTATGTTTTTATCAGTAACTACAAACTTGAAAAAAGAGCCTCACTCTTCCTCTACTTCTTTCATTTAAAAGAGCACTCAAAACCCATCTTTTCAAACTCACCTACCGGTCTTATTTTGTCTAATAAACCCTCACTACTTCCCACCATTCCACATCCCCCCTCTTTTTGTGAGTTACTTCCCCCACCTCTTAAGATTGTAAGCTCTTTAGGGCAGGGTCCCCTCCTCCTCCTCTGTCACTGTCTGTACCTGTCTGTCATTTGCAGCCCCTATTTAATGTACAGCGCTGCGTAATATGTTGGCGCTATATAAATCCTGTTTATTATTAATAAAAATAATAATAATAATAATAAAGTGTATATAACTTTAAAGCAAGGCATGAATGGCAGCACTAATAGTTTATTCCTGAAAGGTTCCCTTTAACAGTCACAAGTCATGCTGATAAGCTAGAGCCGCTGGAATTTGTGGCAGATTGTAGCTCGCACTTCAATATTTGCATATTTGGCTTCTCTCCCAAAAACTAATTACATCCAATCCTCATATCGCATTGAAAGAATGTTATTTCATGATGATAATATGTCCATCAACAAGCTTGGAAAAAAAACTGATAACGCATAGCACGGTGGTTACACACGAAGGTTGCTGTTGACTTGTGACAGGTACTCCATAGTCATTTCATTTTGCATCTTGTAATTGAGGGAAATGTAGAACAGATTTACAATGGGAAATATTGCTTTTACTTAAAGGATCTTTTCACTTTACAATGAATTCACTTATAGATTGGCACGAACACCCATGGAAGACATCAATGGAGAGATCTCCTTGCTGCAGTCACTGCCTCTGTGCCAGGAGTGCAGTTTGATACTAAAGATACTCAAAATCTTTTGGCCATATTTCAATATTATTTGTAGGCTAATTTGAAAATGAACCCCAACCATGAAAAGTATCCATTAATATTTAACCCCCTCCCAATATTTAGTCTTAGCCTTACTGAGGAACTCAACCTGATGCTTACCCTTATATTGGTGTCACCACACTTTAGATGCATTTTCTGCACGTTTTATCTCTTAATTTTAATAACTTTAATCCCTTTTTTTCTTGGTAGCTCTGTGAACAACAAACTTTGGGTCTGGTTTATTACAGCTCTCCAAAGCTGGAGAGGATACACCAGAGCTGAGTGATCCAGCAAACCTGGAAGGAATCCAGTCCAAGAATCAAAACATTTAGTAGCAAACGCCTTTGAAGAAATCCATTCCTGGTTTGCTGGATTGCCCTACTTTCCTGATAAAAGTGTAATCCTTACAACCTTGGAGAGCTTTAATAAATCAGGCCCTTTCTTTGCCAGTAAGCAGGGTTTAGGCTACACTTACTTCCGTGCTGTATCCATGAAGGGAGCCATGGGTGTCCCTTAGGTTGGACTTCCAACTCATCCTCCCTTTTTTATCTCTATTAGATGGAGATTTAGTAGGTCAATTCACAAGCAATGGCAAGGACAAGGTTCTCGGCCAGGACACTATCTGCATGGAGTTTGCAGGTTCTCCCCGTGTTTGCGTGGATTTCCTCCAGGTACTCCGGTTTCCTCCCACATTCCAAAAACATGAAGTTAGGTTAATTGACCTTAGGCTGTATTAATGACAAATGACTATGGTAGGGACATTAGATTGTGAGCCCCTTTGAGGGACAGCCAGTGACATGACTATGGACTTTGTACAGCGCTGCGTAATATGTCGGTGCTATATAAATACTGTGTAGTAGTATCCTAGGAGGCTTTGGGCATACGCAAGAGGGGCTTTTCCCTAGAATGAAAAAATAAAGTGAGGATCTCATATATGCGTGGTGAGATTGGCACTTTCTTTTTACATTTGCAGCAGGCTATGTCACCTAATCTCATACATGCGCAGTGCGATGGAAAAAAATGGCTGCACTCATAGTTTCTTCCAATAAAGGAAGAAACCAGGACAGCGCAGGACCAAGGAAAGGCCAGTCGCGGTGGGATCAAGGGCTCTGTATAAAAGTATAATTTTTTTTATTTTAATGAAAGTTCTGCTTTAAGGGCAATCAACAAACAGAACATTGCATGGAATAGGCCCAGGACAATCCTTGGGTTTGTCGAACTTGTAGAACTCTTGTTAAACTTTATTTTCTGCTGACAAAGTTGCTTTGTTTTACTGGAATTGATGTGATCACATAAAAGGCATATCCCTTTAAGAATGTCAGAATTCCTCTAATTCTGACACTTTTATTCCAGGAACGAACTGACAATGTGCACAGAAGATCAACACGAAAAGCCATCAGAGATGAAGTTTGATAACCGAACGTTAACCCTGCTCAATGACGAGGTCTTGTTGAAAAGCAAAGACTATTATAGGCTGAAGCAGAATGTGTCATCCTGGCAGGGGTTAAATACATAAGAAGCCTTTAGAGTGATTTTGTTTCCAGCTAAGTTATCTTGAGAAGTAAGTGCAAGATGTCTCTTGATGCCCGTTTTTTCAAATGTTGAAAATGTTGAGTTGTCCACTGGATGAAGTACACATCAATTGTAAGGGATTCGGTTATAGTTGTTCATATGCAAGAATTAAATGGGATACCCCTCTACTTAGTGTTGGCCTGATTTATGAAAGCTCTCCAAGGCTTTCATCGGTGAAGCTAGGTGATCCAGCAAACCTGGAATGGATCTGGTCCAGGATTGAAAACATTTGCTAACAAATAGCAAATTACTTTAAAAAATCTATTCCAGGTTTGCTGGATCGCCCAGTTTCACTGATGGAAGTAAATCCTCTACAGCCTTGGAGAGCTTTCCTAAATCAGGCCTATTGGCTTTATTAAAGCTCTCCAAGACTGCAGAGAATAGACATTTATAGGAGAACCTGATTGATCTAAGAAACCTGAAATGGATTTCCTCAAATCGCAAACTGGCAAACGTTTTCTATCCTGGACCAAATTCCTTCCAGGTTTACTGGATGACTTAGGTTCTCCCATGATAGTCTATCTTCTCCAGACTTGGGGACTTCAATAAATCAGACCCATTGGGTTCAGTCTTGAGGTCGAAATTTATTTGGGTGCATAACAGCCCTTTTCAAAATTTACCCATAAGCTCAGACAGACATGAGGTCAGGCTGATAACAGGACATCAACTGTGAGATTTTGGGTGATCACTGACCTTTGACAGTCAAACTGGAGTGTTAGAGCAATATGTAGATAAATCTAAAACAGAGTGGGATATATTTTCTAAAACTATGAAATTATAATGATGTAAGAACAAAATGTCAAGTTCCTGGATTAGCTTGGTCTATAAACAGCCATTACTAGACAGGAAAGTCCTGTCAGTTGATCCTGATCATGGTTGACTTGCATCTGTTCCAAGAGATGGTGAATAGATTTTTCATGTACCTAGAGCACATTTTTTAATGTATTTATGTTGTCTTTGAACCTAGCAGTGTAGTATGTGTATGTATATATCTATATATAGCTTCATATTTACTATGACACTGGTAGTGTATAGTATGTTGGGGAAAGTGGGAGGGTTATAATTTTGCAAAGCTTGCAAGGCTTTGTACACGTCTGATAAGCACCCTGCTGGGTTTTCCTCTATTGACTTGCATAGTGGCCGTTTCTGATCGATGAGCATTACCCTTCATCATGTGCGCAGCGTTTGCCCAACCACGATCAGCAACAACCACTATGCAAGTCAATAGAGGAAAGAACAGCGGAGTGTTTCTCACTTGTCCTCTACTTTCTTCTCTCCATAGAACAGAATAGGCCTTCTATGTACAGTGCTTATTAGTTCAACTGTCACTGGAAACTATCCTGAAAGATCATTTCCAGCAACAAAAATCGGACGTGTATGTGGCCGTAATCTGCCATAAATGCACAGCTTTTAATTTCCTGTTGCAGGCTAAAATCAAAGAGAGTGGGTGGTGTCAGCCCTGCACCCTACAGTTTCAGCTGTATAATAAACAGATCAAGTTGACTTGCAGAATGCAAATACAAAACAGGGAGAAACTCAGATTCAATCTACAAATAGATTTGTAACAATATAATTTTATTTTAAAGTTATATCTGCTAATATTTACAGAAGCAGAATGTGAATCAAGAAAAACAAAAACAAATACAAACATGGTAGGATACACAGAATAATAAAAGAATTCAGAAACTCAACTATAGAAAGAAATTAAAATAGAGAAGGGTAAGAACATCTGTTGGGGTTGTTATGCTTTAATCCTTTTTGGGGGAGCATTTTGCCTCACTTCCTGTCCTTCCGGCAATGGTAAAAAAAAAATGAAAGGCTCCTGTATGACAAGCTAAATAAGCAACAAATCCAGCTCCTATGTGATGTCCTATCCTGACAAATCCTCCTTCATCCTCTCCAATGTTCCCCCTCCCAGACGTTGCAGATCACAGTGGGAGGGGTCAGTGCCGTCAATTCAAAAAGTAGTGGGTGGGGCTGGGTGTGGTCATGTGCTGATTGACAAGCAGGCTGGTGATTGTAAATTAAATGTAAAAGATTGTATGGAAATTTGACCTGAAAATAGACCAACCTCTGAAGCTACAGTTTGATTGGCTCAATTTTAGGTCAGTGCTATCTGCATGAAAAGGTACATTTTTTTGCATCATTTTGAATCAGCAGTAACAATGCAGATAGCCATGCCCCTACAACATTATTTTACCCCCTATGATTCAGACAAGTACAGCCTACATGAGATAACTCTGCCATGGATGCAGGAGCAGTGCAGCATTGTCAACCCATCACTGATTGTAATTCAATTAATTTTATTAAAATAGAACTATTCCATGCTCCCGTAAAAACAATCATTTATTAGGAGGCCATTGGACAGTTTTCCATTTTCTTCCGGTGTAACAGGTCATCACCTAGCCAAGCAGGTAGGTGTAAAATGAACAAACTGGGTCACAGCAACAATTACCTGCTAGAGGTTCTTACCCTTCCCTCGTCATTTAAAGAAACATTTGGGGCAATAAAAAAAAGAAGAAGAAAAAACAAAACACAATTCACAAAGCATGGAGTATTTGAAAATGATTTTATTCAGTCGAATGGATTGGCACCCTGTTCTTGCCCAGTAATCAATGAAATTGCCGGCTTTCTATGAAACATAATAATGAAATGTGTAGTTGACATTTGATTGTCTGCATGCACAGCTTGAGCAAAATAAAGTGCACCTGTCATTTGCACAGAGCTGTATATTGTATTGTTTTACCACCCTGCCACCGAAAATATAAGAGCAATGCAACGCAAGAAGTAAAGTCAACCAGTGAATTGGTAATGGTATCCAGAAAAATAAGTCAGAAAACTTTGTTTATTTTACCTCTGATGTGTTTTTGTAATATACTCCTACCAAATTCTGAGACTTTAGCCCCGCCCCATATTGTCATCATTGTGCTTCAGTGTGTCGGTGGTGCTGTGGTTGGTGTGTAATAAAGCTGGTCAGTGCTTTGTAACCCGGGTTCCTCCAGAGTTTTCTAGGGGTTCCTTGTGTAACAAACTTTTTATGCCTCTCAGGTTAGTAAAAGTGACACCGTTGATATGTTTGGCTATCTGTAAGGGTGATATTCTTCCCAATGTCCAGCAATGTAATAGGCATTCTTCTTACTGACCACCAAGCTAATATACTGTGAGCTGTAATATAGTAATTATTGCAGGGGATACCTAAGACCTGAAAGTTCTTTCAAGGTTTCCCCCCATGTTAATAAGGCCAATAAAGAAGTAAATGGAACCCACCATCAGATTTACATATTCTGCATCAGATAGATGCAGAAGATGAATGACGAATTGATGAATGATGAATGACACGGTTCTATCACTATGTCTATCTGGAGTGACATCAGAGTGCCTAAAACACATACAACATCTTCAGTTCCACCTTTTCTGCATTAGGATAATTGATGAATTGGAGGTTTTATACACAGAAACCAAATTTCATTCAAATGATTTCATTTTATGGTTCCATGACAATTCTCTGAAGGATTCAATTTTATTCAAGTTTCATAAATGAACCCTCAAGTTTCCAAATGAAAATTACAGAATAAAAGAAAACTTCTTATTGTTTGGTATAGCAAGTGGCCTTCCCGATTTTCTTTGCTACAGAGAATACAATGAATATATAACACTCGGATCAGTCTTTGGTCTTTCATCTTTCTAACCTCATTAATTCCAGACTCTACATTTACAGCTTGATGAAGATATCAAACAATGATCAGATAAACAAAAATAAAAAAAACTCGAGAGTTTTTAGAGGAACAAGAAGGGAGACATCATCAAGTTGCCTGATATCCCTGATTCATCTTCCTATCCGATCAAACATTACAGAGGTTGGTGAACTTTGTTTTAGTATTGGTCCCTCTCTCATGTCACATTGTCATGTCATGGGGAAGCAGCTGTGAAACTCCGCTGCTGGTTCCGCTGTCCACATACCAAACCGTGACAACCTTTCGGTCAATGAGGCCAATTCTTAATTCTAACAAGTGCTAGTAGTAAGGGAATGTAGAACAGTGCAATACAAAGATAATTGTGCTCAACTGAAAGAAAAAAATATTACCTAGTTGTCATGCTTCTTGACCATAGAACAATACAAATTCTTAAACATATGCAATAAAAGTTACCAGTCCTGTAATAATTTCCTACATATTTTTAAAATAAAAAGGGAAATATAAGGAAAAGGCAGAACAATGGAAACATATTTCGGTTTTAGGTCTCCTTTTCAGAACAGAGGATTAGATCTAAGATGTTATACACGGAGATGAAGATGGTAATATGATAGATGTGTACAGTGCACCAATATGCACTAAAGCAACGCAGCTCCATTGCAGGAGTGACTTTTCCAAAAGTTATTACTTCCATTAAACATTGGATTTTGGGGGACCCTAAACCATCTGGCAGAGACTAATTCTTCACCAAATAGCAGTAACTATGTTTTTAAGGTTTTCCAAGTGCACTCACTTGTAGTGACAGATGTACTTTAACACCTTTTCACACAATTTAGTTATTTTTATTATTAAAATTGAACTCAGATGATAAAAAAAATGCCCTTTGGTAGCTCTTCTCTTTGTAATAAGCCTATTTAGTATAGGGAGCTATAACAGAGAATATGTAATCTCTATCATTGCCTTTCTCCACACCAGCAGCCAGTTAAGGAGGAATTAAAGTTCCAATTTTACAAATGCTTGATCAGAAAGGTCTTTATTAAAGGAGATGTCCCTTCTGCAAGAACGTGTCTTACCTGCCCGATTCAGGTTTCACATGCAGTGTTAGCTTTGGTTGCCGGGAAAAGTCTGCAATTCCAGCTTGCAAGTGATGGGGATGAATGGACTCCGACACGGCTGCAAAGGAGTTACATTATCCCGGCACGGCAAGTTAGGATAGCCAAAGATATTATCTGAGAGGTAGAAGAGAAGGAAGATAGTGGCGCCTTGTCATGGAACACAACATGCATACAATGCAGGACTGGCCGTGCAGCACTGTACACAGAGAAATTATTGTCATGCTTACATTGCAGGGGAATGAGCCAGATGCTGTGGAAAAGAGGAACACCATATATAAAGACTTACTAGAAAGAAGGGAAATACCAAAAAGCATTTTTTTAGAAGTTGTCCTTCATTCAGCTTTAAGAGACAGGAAAATTATCAGCTTTGCTTTTCTGTGCTACCTGGACAGATTGTTGGAACATTCATAAGTGCCTTATTTTGCTTGCCCCACTATCTGCACCAGCCACAGTCTGTATTCTATTAATACTTACAGTAAAGCTACTCAAACACAAACAATAGTTTTAGCATACAATGTATAGTGCTTTGCATATTAGAAAAAAAACCACAAAGTTTTCCAAATTATGAAATCAGGATGTAAGCAATAAATAAACTGGTGAATGTTTCTAGTTAAGTGCTGATGGTGCCTGAAATCTATTTCTGTAGCACAGGACTTTTCTACCGCTCTAGTTTTATATCTTTGGATAAGACTATAGAACCACGGCAAACAACAAGCGTGTGTCTTGTATAATCACATGTAGGTCTTGCTTAAAGCTAGCATAAACAATGGTCACGTTTCCACCACAAACCAATGCATTTTAAGTTGAGGTTTAATTTAATCTCAGGGAACAATAGTGACCATTAATAAGTACGGTATCTATTTTAAATAATTGATTTCTCCACCATGATTGGTCAGCCAGGGTTTATCACCAATTATTTGCCAATACAGATGTATTATTGGTTTATTTAACTGATCATTACTTTTTAAGACTTTATGTAGCCTAAGGACTCCTTCACACCTATTAGAAATGTTGTAGTGCTTTCCATTTTTGTCATTAAGCACATATCCCATGCAGAGGTACCATTCATAACCAATTGCACCACAAAGCATTTTTATGAACGTGCAACAGTTTTAGGTACTTCTGAGATTATTTAGAATGTAGTGAAAAAAGAAAGTGCTTTAAAATTCAAATCCCATTAGAAGCAAACAAAAAACAAGCCCCGGGATCACATGAAGACACAGAGAACACACATTAAAGACCTAGATTACACATAGACGCTTTTTCCATCATTTTTAGGCAGATGAGCACCCACCAAACGTCCGCTAATTGCTTCCCCCACCCCTAGGAGCGTTAATAAAACTAGATTCTGTGTTCTTAGACACCTTTTGCATGTGGTTGTCACTTCCACCAATCCAAACACCTGAACCTGTCAACCTCTATAGACAAAAGGTGAATGTGGTTGCAGGCGACAGGTTACATATGGATGAAAAGCAGCAATAGCACAAAACAAGTAAGGAATAACATTTACAGAGCCGATCACACTGACCTACATTGGATGATCCAAAATTGGGCATGCCGCTTTAAACCATCAGATGTAATACTTTATTTTTAAGGGAAGTCTCTGCTATACTGCATGTGGTAACATCAGGACAACACTTGGAAGAATCAGCTGCCTTTCCGACACCAGGTAAGGAAATACTAAGGAACATTTGTATAAGTGCTGAATGTGTACATAATCTGCGTTCCAATCCTATAAACCATCCATCACCTTCACAGAGTGAGACAATTAACTTTTTTTGAAATATGAGGGTATCTGGTTCTTGCTATCCAATCAAAGAGCTGCATTCACTAGGGTGATTTGTGCATTGCTTTTACTGCTTGTACATCATTGGTTGTCTTGGTGTTCCCAGCATTTCCATAAAACATTACGTTGTGCATGTCATTGTAGAACCAGCATTTGTTTTTTTTCTGTAACATTCATGCATATAAACGAGATAGAAATAGGAGCAATGTACTAGCCATGTGGTCATATTATGATATATAGAAAACATTCATTAGAAAAAAAAAAAATGGTTGACTGAAATGGACGAGGTATACACTGTAATCCCAGTTTTGCAGATGTTTGTTGGGAATACAAATGGAGCCATTGAGCCTCCTAGGATCAGCGTGCCAAAATCATTAGCCTGCTCTTGTATGGACTGGATCATCGTAGCCCTTAGTTAATCCTCATTTGAAAAAGGACAAGTGTGTAAAATTGGCTTCTACATGTTCTCTGTCAGACGGCGGTCCAGATAGCGTTACGTGTGCCGATCGTCGGGAGCAGACGTGTTTCTAGATCCTTGAAACAGGAAGTCAGACGTGTGGGCGCAGCACCGAGTTATGGCTCGATCTTAACTCCATTTATGAATGGTAATCCGGTGGGAACGTTCCTCTTATAATCAATATACTGCTCTCCGAAGAAATGGATCAGGGAGTATTCCTCTTCTTCCACCCGCTCGCGGAAAAACCTCCAGGAAGCCAGGGTGTAGCCGACCAGACAGATTGGATTACACAGCAAGACCTGAGAGAGATAAGAGAGGAGAGTCAGAGATGGAATAGAATTTCCGTGCAGGAATGGATTTTCTTCTAAAGGCGACGCCATCATAGCCTGTATTTAAATCCAACATCGCCAGGGTTCTGCGCACGTGTCCAGCCATATGACTTTTGCAAAGAGACTACTGCTTTCACACTGAAATCAAGGGCCTTTCTCTACAGCAGGGGTCAGCCAGATACAGCCTAGCCAATAGTCTGTTACAGCCTAACGCCCCCCGGGTCAATCTGGCCTAATCCTGGCCATCAGGGGTCCGCAACCCCGGCTCCAGAGCCGCATGCGGGGGTAAGGGGACATTCCTTCTCCTCCATATGCATTGCGGATGAAGGGGGTTTCCTTTCAGGGGCAATGCATACGGAGGAGAGGGATTTACCTTTAGGGGTGTTCCTTCTCCTCTGTATGCATTGTGGAGGAGTGGGATTTCCCTTCAGGGGCCTTCCGGGTGGGGGGAGGGCAGAGCCGTCAGTGCAGGGCTCAAGAGAGAGTCCGGCCTAGTGTGCCTTCTTGACCTCCTAAAATGGCCGAATAGCCAAAAAAAAAAATACTGACCCCTGCTCTACAGTATGCAGCTACTCCAGTGTTCTCCTCAGCCCCATTTAGCTGGGCGCACCACCTGGCACTTTTCGGTAACTACCCACCTGTTTTTGGGTGGTTACTGAAGAGTTGGGTCACAAAACAGGGGCCGCCACCAGCCTACAATTTCTTCCCACCAAGCTTAAAAAAATCCTGGGTTGAACATTTTACTATGTGGCTGCATTCTAAAGGCAACAAACTATAAAGCTTTAGAAAAAAACTTGTATACCAGCTAGGTAAGTGGGACCAAGTAGGGAGTTCCTGGCATAAATATGTTAAAAACACAACATCTTAACAACATATACAGCCTCAGCCAATAAAAGACAAAATAGGGTCACAAAACCATCATAAATGATACAATAGGTAAAATGCTACCTAAACGTTTGATCCCAACACATTTCGCAGATACAACTGCTTCTTCAGGGGATAGATAGCAGATAGTAGATATATACACACACACACACATACATGCACACACACAAAGCGTTCCAACTATAAAACTTTACACACTTTTTGTTTTAATGCCCCTGGAATTGATAACAATCATGTATAGTGGGGCATTAAATAGGCCTGTGGGTGTTTGAGCCTGGTACATGATACAAGTTGGAATCCAGACCTGATTGGCACAGTACCTGGGTCCCGATGCTCCAGTAGAACCACCCGACGTAGGAAGGGTGCCTGAACCAGGAGTACACGCCCGAGGTCACCAGAGTGTGCGTTTCTGACTTCTCGTTCTGGACGATATGGTTAAAGTTGGAGCCGGCGGTGAGCATTGCAGATTTCCTCAGAGCCTCCCCGAAGAGAACCATCATCAGTCCGATCATACTCAGCCATGTGAGCTCCTTCAGGTCTGCAGGAGAATATCATTCCCATTAACACCAGGAGACCATACAGCCATAATAAAGAGATACTCATCCCCCCCCCCCCCCCCATTACCTGCTCCATACACAATGCCACAACATCCCCATGATAGGGCTTAGATTGTAAGCTCTGTGGGGTAGGGTGCTCTGCTGCTCTTGTGTAACTGTTTGTATCTGTCTGTCACAACCCATATTTAATGTACAGCACTGTGCAATATGTTGGCGCTATAAAAACAGTTTACTATGTCAAATCATGCAATAATGGGGCTGCTCTCCTGTTGCAATATCAGCTCTGATATTAGAAAAAAAATGCTTTGCTAATCTAAGTCAATAGGAACTTTCCATGCCCTGAGCCTAGTAACAAAAATGCCCCCTCCTTACCCCTTCCTCTATAGAATGTTTGCACTGAGGGGTGCGACAACAGGCACACCAGGGCCCCGCAGAATGACAACGGGCACCCCGCGGTCCCGCAGAGCTCACATTTCACGCCAGCCCTGTAAAGCTCACCTGGACAGATGGTTTTCTCAATGGTGAACTCCACCCAGGAGGAGATGGCGGCCAGTGTGTACTCCAAGCTGTGGTTCAGCAGGAAGGAGTCCAGGGACAAGCTTTTGGGGTTGTTCACCGCCGTGATCAAGTATTCCGAGTAGTGGAAAAATGACAGGGAGCACACGTACCTAGAAGGGGGAAGACACAGCTCATCTGTACATTCAGCAAAATGAAATCGCATCGCTACTGCTTAGGTTGGCATCACATCTGTTCAGATCTTTTCGTCACAGCACCTGTTATAATGCATTGCAATAATATGCCCTGTATGATGCCAGGATCTTGTTTTGTATTGGTCTTATAAATGGCATCAATGCCCTTTTTGTTACCCCGCTATGTATCTGACATAACCCCACCCCCCAGTACATCATCCTCTGGCAGTGCTGTGCAATAATACATCATATATATGTACTCACCAACCAAAGTGCCTCCATTGAGATTGGCTGATACCCACCAGTATCCCGCAGCCAAAGGCAAAGCCCAGGAAAGCAGCTCTGATGGCCACCTGAAAACACAGAAATATAAAATCTTATTGCAGGGACCCCTCTGTCCTAATCCTCATCCATTTCCCCTATTGGTCAATGACACTGCCTGTCATAGTACAGGAGCAATAGGAAGTAGGAGAAACAGAGAGGGTGTGTGGTCATGTCTTACTCTTCAGTATCCCTATTGGTCGTCAAGGCCATCTGTCATTTTATTGGGCCAATAGTGAGCCTGAGGAGGGAGAAGCTGAAGTCACATTACGGCTAACTTTCCCTATTGGTTAATGAAACCACCTGGAATGTTAAAGGAATAAAAGCGAGCGGTGAGGGGTTAATCCGAGATATCGTTATTATTAGTACTGGAGATATAAAATACCGTTACTCCCATTTCACACAAGTCATGTCTATACCCCTCGCCCGTCCCCCTGCTCAGACCGCACAGATCATTTTTCTGTATACAAATTGTTTTACATGATGGAAGGAGAAGTTTTATTTCCAGGGATTTAGAAATGCTCAGATGTGATTGGCTGTGATGGAATTCTTTATTATGGACACAGAGAGTGCAGAGCGGGGTCACTGATCGGCTTTGTTTCCTGTCAGTGTCACCGGAGCAATCCTATTAGTGGAAATAGCACAAATCCCCCATCCCTGTCCTCCTGTGACCCCCCAACGAGAGGCTGTCCCTCTCATCCCTTCTTCCCCTATGCTGTCATTATTGCCCCCTCCCAGGTACCAGGGCTGTCATTATTGCCCCCTCCCCCATGCTGTCATTATTGCCCCCTCCCAGGTATCAGGGCTGTCATTATTGCCCCCTCCCCATGCTGTCATTATCGCCCACTCGGTGTCAGTGCTGTACCCGGTCCCCTCTAGGTGTCAGTGCGGAGATTGCTGCCCCGGGTATGAGTGCAGAGATCAGTGTACCTGGTACAGATGTCCCCGGTAGAGGAGCAGTAGGAGCCCATTCAGGACGGCTATGAAGACGGTGAGGATGATGCGGCCGCCGGTACTCCCCAGAAGGCCGGGCCCCAAGTCGGTGTATCGGTTGCTGAGGATCGGCAGGAAGAACACGGACACCCCGAGGAGGAAACTCACCGCACTGACTCTCCCCTCCACCACCAGCCGCTGGCCGGCCATCTTGGAGGAGGCAGACAGGAAGCCCACAGCGCATTTCCGTCCGGGAATGGGGCGTGTCCTCTATAAACACACAGAAGAGAAGTACCAACAGCGACCCTTGGCGGCCGGATGATGTTGGCACAGAAATTACTTTCTGCTTAAAACAAATCTAACTATTATTAATATTATTATTATTATTATTATTAATAATATTAATAATAAAAAACAGGATTTATATAGAGCCAACATATTACACAGCGCTGTACATTAAATAGGCGTTGCAAATTACCCTGCCCCGAAGAGCTTACATTCTAAGAGAGTAAAACACTGATACAAAAATAAATGTCCACCCATCCATGTCAGCATATTGCGTAACATCTAATAAAGTCTCCCACACTGCAGGATAAATGCTCCTTTATGTCCAGGGTGGATGTAAAACAGGATCATTGGCCATCTTGACGTATCTGCTGCACATGCTTTCAGGTGTTTATTTATTCCCAGCAGGGAGCTTTGCCAGGATCGTACATTGAACTGCTCAGAATAGGGACGAATACAAACAGACAGGTAAGTTTATTATATTGGAGAAGAGACATCTTCTGTCCCATCTGCAATAAAGAACCTGAGTTCTTGCATGTTCTAGGTGTAGTTCTTATCCTATCCAATGCACCCCTGCAGACTCCACTTCTCTGCGACCAGTTTTTGCAGCCTGACCAATAGTTCAGCACTATAGATGGAAAATACCATATGGCCCCCCACAACCCAAAACCGGTCAAAGCTGCGGACCACCAAAATTTTCTCACAGACCACCGGTTGGCGACCGCTGATGTAAAAAGCCAAGAAGCGTGCTGGATGCAAGGGAACGGATTAGGTGGGTAAAAGTACAATTTACATTACCCCTCGATATAGCATTTAACCCTTGCAGGTTTGGGCTAGCCCTCTCCACTCCATCCTTCGAAAAAATGTTTCTACTAAACCTTGTGTCCAGCTTTAAATGCATAAAAAATCATTTCTTATTCCATATATATATAAATTCCATATTGCAGTAGTTCCATATATCAATTTTGTTCGCAGAAGCATGATGCACATTAGACGTTGTTCCCTGAAGAAGCAGCAACATGTGGTGAAACGAGTAGGGAATGTGAGATCATTACACAGGACCCATTCAAAACACTGATAGTACGAGCACTTAGCGGTACGATAATGCATGCCAGTGCAATATGCCCAGTTTACACCAACACACTGCATTGGCGTGCTGGGCAAAAAGTGTGCATGCTATATTTTTTTTACTGCAGCTGCTTGCAACACCTATATAGACTTGCTGGAGCGAGTGCATGGGGACGAGAAGCGGCTGTAAAGTAAGCCAGGAGATCAGAAACACTGAGATTAATATTAATATTATTATTATTGTTATTATTAGGCGCCAACATATTACACAGCACTGTACATTAAATAGGGGTTGGAAATGACAGACAGTGACACAGAAGGAGGAGAGGACCCTGGCCAGAAGAGCTTACAATCTAGGAGGTGGAGGATGCAATTATTATTATTATTCTTACACAGTATTTATATAGTGCCTTCATATTACGTAGCGCTGTACAAAGTCCATAGTCATGTCACTAGCTGTCCCTCAAAGGGGCTCACAATCTAATGTCCATCTAATGTTCATTCAATGCAACGAAGAAGAAAGAAAATATATTCTAACGGACAAAAACTTGGCAATTGTTTATGACTCCGGCTTGTTTTTGTTTGCACTTAACACAATGCTGGGAGTTAGAGTGGAATCAGACTGAATGGAGAAGACGTAGCTGTCCGGCCTTTACAGAAAAACATTTCACAGACCCGGCTTCTTTTTTCCAGATGGTTGATATTTGTTTTGAAGGAAAGTCAAGCCATACATAGAATCTAAAAGAATTCAAAGTGAATGCTGGAAGACAATGGCTGGAGAAACCCACACTGCTCATTCAGCGAGTTCAGAATAAGAGACTTGGTAAAGTGTGGGAAGCTGAGCACAGGGAGGAAGATAAAAGGCGGCGCACTCAACTACAACAGGGATGAGAGGGGCCAGACTGACTGATGGGTCAGGAGGCCATGGGAGACCAAAAACACCGGACAATACAGACGACGTCACCTCCAAAAATGCCTTTTAAGTGGTAATTTAGGAAAAAATAACAAATGATCAACTTTTAAATCTTAGTGAAAAGTTTGAGGTCTGTAAAATATGATCTGTGCAAAAGAATTTACTAAATGGAGTATGAAAGTTTCAGAGTGGAAAGTTTCAAAAACATTATTGCATAAAGATATATAAAATTAAAGGGGTTATTGTCCAGTAATTGCACAGAACTGGAGGTGCTGGTTAGGGGGTTCCTACATTTTTTGGTTTTCATGGTTCTGTCACTGCTTTAGAATTACTTTGAGCTGAACTATACTGGATATACTGGATAAAAAGAAATAAAAAAAGGTTCTCATAATTATTGGGGTGGCATGGCGGCCATATGCAGCAGTGGGGTCCCAGATCAATTCTCCTCCATGAATCTGCAAAAAGTTTGTCTGTTCTATTTGTGTTTGTGTGTTTTTTTTTTCTTTTTAAATCCTCAAACATATAATTAGCTTCATTGGCTTCCCCCCAAAATTGGTCTTTGACTGTGTTAATGATATATGACACTATGAGGGGCAGTTAGTGGCAGGGCGATGGACTGCAGAAGATATCAGGGTCAGGGTCAGAAATCTGGAGGTGCTAAGTGTCCCTGATGGCCCCGGAAACTCCACAGGGGCTCTAAGTCAGTTGGATTGGAGGAGCTTGAGTCAGTTTTGCAAAGCGACCCACTGCTGGCTTTGTCCGCCATTGGTCAGGACTATATAAATTTAGGTTATAATCCCAAAAATGCAACTTTCACTGCAATACTGACATAATTTTCAGCACTTTCTCCTTGCAGGCTTACATTCGGCATTGCTGGCCCTTTTCTTGGTTAAATGAGGATAAGAAATGCAATGGGCAATGTCACAAAATCTTTTTAATCAACAAGAAGAGTCAATTTACTAATGCAGAATGGATGCAGAATTGTCAGGGCAGGCTATAGGCAGGACTGCTATCACAGGGGGACAAGGGGCAAAAGTGCTTGACTTTTTAGACATTGGGGAAAGGGTGCCATGGAAGTTTATCTAGTATGGAGCCCCGAAATTGCTGATGGTTGGCCAGGCTAGAGGTATTTATTCCTATAAAACAAATAGGCAGGTGATAAGGAAGTTATAAGAAATCCAAAAGCCCAATGTTTCCTAAAAGCTCTCCTCACACAGTTATATTTTTTATATCTTCCATTTTTAGATGTCTTCTGGCTGGTTACATTGAGTTATCGAGTTCCCCTCTTTTGCATTGAGATGCTTTGACAACCTTCAAAAAATGAAATAAATGCACCACAATGCACAAAAGTGTTGTAGTACATGCGTGAATGGGTCCAAAAGCCATTTATCTGGACCCAACACACCCTCAGTGCTGACATTTACATACTTTAGCCCCAAGCTTTGCATTGTAGGTAGACAGGTTCCCCCTGTTTGTTTCTTTATATTTACCCCCTGTTTGTTTCTTTATATTTAGTAGTAAAAGGATTTTTGCAGAGTATTGGCGGTAATTGGAGCAGTGGTAATGGTAAGTATAGGCATGTTGGGTGTCTGATACTGGATAGGTAGGTGGGTTGAGCTTTGATAGGTTGGTTTTAAGTGCAGTACTAACTAAGGGTGAAAAACATTGACTCTACACTTGGAAATTTGATTCTGTTTTGTAACTCTGCCCCGGGTCTCACAATTTCCTTCCCAAGAGTCGTCATGGAGGTGACTTGGCGATCTCCGGTCATTCCTCTACAAGAGTCAGTTTTGGAGTTTTTCTCAGAGGTTACCTGGAGTACAATAGGCAGATTTGTCTTCTGTCACTCGTACATGGGAATAATGGTGAAATAATAGAGCGAAAGAAAGTTCACATTAAAGTTTTCTCTCTGCAGCTGTAGCAGAACCAGCCAGTCCCAAACCACCAGCCGGGCTCCTCCGAGAACAATGTATGGGGAATCTATAGTAAGAGCAGGCTTTGGGAAGCGTGGAAATTGGGCAGTCCGCCTCCTTCTCCATGGTCTTCTAAGAGATTCGACACACTCTGCAACAATAGAGGCCACGGCTCCTGGGAACAGGTCTCTGAATCAATGAACCAACTTTCTGGGCACATACATCATCCGTTAAACAACCCCCTAATGATGCCATGAAATCACTGACAAAACTTTCAACTGCAAGCTGCAAAACTTAGAGCCTGGATTGGGATGGTAAATTGTACAGAAGAAATATTGCTGCTGCATACAAAAGGACGCCTGGAGTTTTGTGGTTTTCAGCTGTCCTGGAATGGACTGTTGTAACGAACCAAATCTAAATGTCTGAAATATTTTTTTGCCTGGTAATGACATTGTAAGAAAATGGATGGCAAAAAAAATATTGATGTGCTATCACATTTTGCACACAGAGCTATTTACAATATTATTGGAGGTGATTAAACATACATGGAGAGACATTTGCCTAAAAAAGAGTCTGGGACAAAGTTTACATTGCCAGCTGCCAGGGGTGTAGTGGGGCGGGCACCGGTGGGCATGCCATGCCCTCACATTTTTTGGGAATGAGGCATTTACATAACAATGATGCGCATGCACGCTCGCCATAGTACCGTGCCCTCTCTTCTTTTTTTTTATAACTACACCCCTGTTGGCAAGGTAGAAAAAATTTGGTAGCCTGTAAAGCAAACATATAGTTCTATTTTGAAAATTTGCAAATATCGCAAAAGGGGACAGGAGATGTTCATTCTGCAATAAAACATACTTACCTGTCTGTTCAATATCTACCTTAAAAAAGTGTTGAGCTGTTCATGAGCCACTCAGCGTACATTGCCAGGATATGCTGGGTATCCTGGCATCACCCAAGGCCCACACATGTGCAGCTCAATGTAGGATGCCAGGATATGCCTATATGCTAGTTTCTGCTTTACCAGTCCTCTACCTGATGTGGCGTAGCACAGCAAAGGATTAAAAGAATATTACCCCCTTCTAATCCATTTGATATGTGAACATATGACTTAAAGCATACCTACTTTTTTTAAAAAAAAAGGGTGCAGCACCACCCCCAATTCTAAGAATGAATGGGAGCACAAAGCCTCCTGGGGTACCTACGTCACGCATCCCGGGAGGCTCTTGGGTGCTCCTTATGTGCATGCCTGGGATGTTCGGACATGCATAGAAGGAGACGTTTCGTGAAAAGAAAAAAAAATGGCGATCTCTCTCATGCGCAGCATATTTGGCAAGTTCTTTTCAACCTACATCACCCGATCTTGCACCTGGTTGAGTGACGTAGGAAGAAGAACCAGGAAGAAGAGTCAAGGATGGCAGTGCCCAGAGCGCCGGCATGAAGACGGATGCCGGGACAATGTGGGACCCGATGCAAGACACCTCCGAACTGATTGACTGTGCTGTGGGATGACACCTCCGAACCGATTGACTTACCTGTGAAGGTAAGTGCATTTTTCATGGTTTTGGGTGTTTTTCAGTTTTCTTCATCTTTAAGCCCCAGAGACTGAAATGGGTAACTAAAAGCACTTGGGGCTATATGGATAAGGAAGACTTAACACTGGGCAAAGTAATATATATTTATTCCATTGCCATTGTGCTGCTGTGCATGGGAGGAAGAAGGGTCCTGGTGGCTCCTAGAGGGCAAAGTAGGATGGCTGAGCCCCATCTATATTTTTCTGGGGTACCCCTATGATTGTACCCCTGTTTGCACATAAGGAAAAGCTACACTTAAAAACAAATTAAAAACTAAAAAAACTTAAAAATGAATTTTCGGAATGCTTGTAATAAAAAAATATTATTCTTGTTCCTTTTAAATTTGTTTCTACAATACATATGTTACCTTTGGTTTCTTTCCTATCATTGTCATAGGAAAACTGATGAATTGTGTAATTGTCTCTCCGATCAGCATATAACAACCTCTGGACAGGGATTCACTTCACAAGCGCTATAATTAGCAGGGATGTCTGATTTTTGATAAAGTTGTTTTGCTGGATTTCCTCGTATTCTCAACAAAGAAGCATGAAGATTAACTACAAATGGGAAGGTTGTGGGCATTAGAAGCAGAAAATCGTGATTTTCTAAGAGGCTGAAAAGTTTCCTTTGGAGGCGAGAGAGTGGAGTTTTGAATGGAGGTGTTGGGGGGTCTCCTGGCTCTTTCCAAAGCCCACCCACACCATGACCAGGCACATTAGCTGCAATTTTACGGAGGATTTTAAGCTAATCCAAAGTTTTTGCAATGGACATTTTAAGGTCCTGACCTAGCTGAGAAGAGGTGAATTATGGAGCCACCTCACTTGAAGCTTTTAAATCCTCGAAGGAAGCCTGAGGGGCACATCCTATTGACCTATGTCCCATTACTACTAGGAATACACCATGCGATTTTCTCTCAATGGTTCTGCATTATGAGTGTTATTAATAAATCATTATAATCAATCATTCAATGTGCCATTTGCTTGTTTAATATCTACTCTGATTTCTGATGAGTTTTACAAATATATAATCATGAAATATCAAAAATGTATTTCGATACCAATATGATAGTTAACAAAACAACAAAAAAGAATTTCCTAATCAATTTTTTTATATTGATCAAAGGGAATTGTTTTAAATTGTTTTTGATTGATTATGCATTTTTGTCCTAAATATCACACTGAAATCACGTAGTAAGAGGCAGCTATGGGCTTGTCCATATTATGGGTTTGCTGAAACATTGCCATACATAATACCACAATGCATGGTCACCTGTGCCGCTGTACATTATAACGTTTACCTTATTTATTATATTGAATGGAACAGAGCACAAACATGGACAGAAAAGTGTGTATCAGTTTAATACAAAAACCCTCTATACATTTTTGTTTTGTACTTTATATTTTATATGTTTACGGCAAAGATTGATTAAGATGCATTTCTCGTCCACTATTGGCGTTGGGACCCCAGTACGAGCTTGGCCTTGATATTGGCTTGAGGCCATACCCTCATATTGATGAATATGTGGAACTAACAATCTCTGGTTTATTGAACGTGTTAAGGTTATCCACAGGCTTTTAATGAGCTTTGAGCTAAGGGAGCTTTTATCTTTGTACAGGACATACAGATTCTTAACTAATGGAATTCAAGACAACTCCAACATTGGATTTTCCATTGCTGGTGACAATGGGCCTAACTTAGTAAATCTCTCCAAGACTAGAGAAGATAGGCTATCATGGGAGAACCTGAGTGATCCAGCAAACCTCCAATGGATTTTCAGCAAATCGTTTGTTATGGGTTGGCAAATGTTTTCAATCATGGACCAGATCCATTCAAGATTTGCTGGGTCATCCAGTTTGTGTATTCTTCACTCGTTCCAAGGACTTGTTCAAGTCTCATTCTAAAGCAGCAAGAACAAGTATGCCAATTATTGAAGCCATGCAGCAGCCAGGCAATTAGCATTTTTAAAATGAGGCCAGCAATAACACTACCATTTGAAACCTCACTGTTTCTGTGATAGGGGATAGGTTTAATAAAAAAGGATAATTCAGTTGCAGTTGGGTCCTTTACAGTGACAAAGTAAGTGCTCCAACCAATTGGGGAGGAAGAGAAGAAGCTGGGGTTGGTGAGTTCAACTTGCTCGGGGGCGGGCTATTTGCAGAAGCTGTAACTTTGCCACGAATGGCTTTTTGACTTTGGTACTGGTAAGGAGGAACCAGCAGATGGGAGATTTATCTACCACCATTCAAAGAGCCCCCAGCCACTTTTAGGGGAACTCTATGAACCCTGTTTGGTGTAACTGCTGCCTGATTTCTAAAACCTTTATAGATTGTCCCCAATCAAATAATCAGAATTAACCCACATTTTCTTTTAAGCACATTTTTCTTTTCTTGAGTATCAAACAGAAGGATTAAGGTGTTGGGTGCACAAAGAACGATGTGTCCCATTGTACAGTAAAATTAGCTTCTGCGTCAATGGAAGTGATGGAAGGGAAAGGACAATTACCACAACAAAACCAAATCTTGGTTTGAAATGCTAAAAGTACTAAAGACTAGGAGAAGCAGAGGGGGGGCTGGTGGAGTAATTAACACAAGTAAGGCTAATATATATAAATATATATATAAATATATATAAATATATATATAAATATATATATATATATTATCCCTATATACCTTATATACATACTTATATACCAGATAAATAACCTGCTGAGAAAATCCAACTCTACAGAGAGTTTCTGTTCCGTAAGAATTGTTTGTGTATGCAATGACATTATCCTGCATTGTGGAGTTCCTAGCACAAGTCTTGTAAAATGTAAATAAGAAGAACCTCAACACACTTGTCCTAATGAGGCTTTTTAGGCTCGTGTCTCCTTTCTTGCATTGTATATAAATGTTTATTTATACTTGTTACTTGCTTAAGCATTTAAAGGACCACTGCACTTTTGTTGCAAGGATGGTTAAGGGCTCAGGCTTTGCATCAAGATAATTAGCATTCTCTCCATGTATGAGATTTAGCAATGAACAATCCACAGTCTAAATATAAAATAGGGAAAATTTGTCAAATTTGTAGATATTTGATTCAATTTGACTTTTGGGCCAATTGCAAAAAAAAAATTCATTTATATATAGATTTAACCCTTTTATGTTGAATAGAATCAAGTGGTTGGGGTCTGTATCTGAAGGAATACAGACCCCAGCAAAGACTGACATATAAGTTAAAATTGTCCAAAAAAGTAGAATTTTGGTAGAATTGGGAATTTCAACCACAGGAACACAAACTATAGTAATGTATGACTGCATATGGGGAAATTATTCTGTACATTTTAACTACTTTGAATTAGAATTTTGGTAAAAATTGTTAAAACTGGCCAAAAAAAGTTAAGTAAAATTTTGGTAGAATTAGTACTAACCGCAGGGACACAAATTACAGTAATGTATCACTACATATAGTGAAATGAATCTGTAAAAATGGACTGCTTTCAATTAGAATCAAGCAGTAGAATTATTCTAATAGGCTAAATTATACTTAAATGCCCTATTGTATTTGGTGCATTTCCACAGGTAGGACCCATTGGATCCCATTGCTTACTGTGGTAATATTATTGGGCAAAAGGAACATTCTAATTGGCTACAATATTCTCAAAAAATGTAAACTTGCCGTATAAAATTTTCAAAAATCAATAAAAATCAACACAATAAGTATATTCTTGCAATTCGTTGCATTTCTTTTAAAGCCAAGTCATTCATAGAAGATTTGATTAAATTCAGTTTGACTTTTGAGTTGCATTTCACCTAGTCAAATATTTATTGCACACCCCTAATATTTAATATATTTTCATTTCTTTTTTATCTAGGGCTGAAAAACTGTTGAAACATTTTTTATATCTGGAAATAGTTGATCCTGAACTGCCTTCTGCCTCTGCTGACTGTTATCGGATATTTCTGATGATTATATACCAACAGCATATGGTATAACAAATATTCTGTATTTCAGTCCTAGGGGGACAATACTGCTCTTCTAAGGATAGATTATTGCACAGTATTATTATTTTGATTATTACACAGTATTAATATAGCACCAACATATTATGCAGCGCTGTACAAAATCCATTGTCATATCACTAGCTGTCTTTCAAAATATAACCATAGTCATATATCATTAATACAGTCTAAGGTTCATTTCGGGGGAAGCCAATTAACCTAACTTCATGTTTTTGGGATGTGGAAAGAAAACCGGAGTACCCGGAGGAAACCTGCAAACTTCAGTAGAATCTTTATAATACGGTAAGTGAGCCCTAGGACAAAGAGTGCATTAATGGAGGGATCACCAGGTGTAGTGTGCTGCAGTGTATTTTATATTTACCCTTGGATTGGATTGTTCTTGGGTACACTTTACGTTAAATCTCATATTTTAAATGTACATAAAAATGTTATTATGACACAGAATATAAAGTACAATAAAATTATTATTATTAGAAAAGAGGTAAAACGTTTACATGCTTGGTACTATAGCTTGGCTGTATTGTGTAGTCAGAGGGTTGTCAGTGAAGTTGGCTATTCTGTACTCTGACATGAGCAATTGGGGGGATAACTTCTCTCTGAATAGAAGATCTAGCATCCTAACATTCTGATAAATCATCAGATCACCCTGGGGCTGACCATGGCTAATTGCTGGATTTTTTGGCTAATTCTGCTCCATTTCTGCCGCACAAACAGCATTCTTTACACCAGATGTTGCACAAAGCCTGGAAGATGCCTGCAGCTCCATATCTAATCGGCTGTTTTATGAAACAATATTGGTGCAATCAGGGTCTAATGTGATAGAACAACACACTCAATTAGGCCTAAATAATAAGAAAGACCCCCCATGGGTTATTTTCTGTAAGACCTGGAGTGAGAAAACTCTTATCTTATAAAAAAAATGAGTATATGTAATTACAAATGTATATTTTATATTTATATACATATATCAGGTCATAAAAAAACTACTGCAAACACGGGTTGTCCCAAAAATATATCTACTAAGTCAATCTGAACTCAAAAACATAAATCCTGTTTTATTACTAATATCTTGCATTCTCAAACTTTTTACCCCAGAGGAAAACATGAAATTTGTCTTAGGTCCTGAGAAAACCCTGATAAATGTAATTATTTAGGGAATGAGTGGAAAGGTGCGTCTTACATTGGTGGCCATTGGAATAGATGTCCTCCTTGCACTGTTGGTTAGCACCAATTATATTGGTCCACTACTATGCAAGCACCATCAGATGGGGAGTCAATCAGCAATAGCTAAAGAAACCCCAGTGACACCCCCCCGCCCAATTATGATGGCTGGTTTAGAGCAGAATGTTTTTTTTACCCCTCAAGAACCCTTTAAATAATATCAAGGTCTTGCAAATCCCATCTAAAGCCAATATATTGGTTTCAATAGGAAAGTGTTCCATTTTGGTGGTCCACAGAAAAATTTGGACAATTTGGAAAACAAAAATAATATTCTATATTTATTATATTCTAATTTTTTTATACTCTAATTTTTTATATTCTTCATGACAATTTTCCCCTTTAATATTGCACTAAATTCACAAACTTTACTAGAGACGGAAAAAAAAGGGAGGCGCAGCGTGACGTCAGTGTAGTGTTAAGTTATATGAGGCAACCGTTCCCGAGCCGTACGCTTCAGTATTGTTTCCACCATTACAACAGTCACCCCGCTCCGCCAATACCGATTCTCATCCGATTGTTTTATTTTATTTGTTTATTTCTCAGATTCTCTTTTAGGTAAGTATGACCTTAGCTGTGTATTTTCTTTACCTGTTTTATTTAATGGCATCAAATAGTTTGACTTTGATAACTTTCATTTCTTGTTTGGTCTTAGAATGAAATAAACCCATAATGAGGGAGAAAAAGCAAACAAATAATTTGTATTTCTTTAGTAATACCAAAGATCATACAACTAATGATAATAGTAACAATAGTAATACTTCACCTAACCGTGAGCTGATCAATGAATCAGAGCCGCCACAGTCCTTGTCAGCACCATTAGAAAGATCAATACTTTACAAATGTATTTATGTTTTTAAAAAACATTCATATTAATGGTCTGCAGGATTTACAATGATGAATATAGTGGTCTGTGGGGTCCGAAAGGTTGGCGACCGCTGCTTTAAATAGTGCCTAAATCTTAGACAAAAACCTTCAAACACCCAATGCAAATATCTGACTGCTACATTCTAAAGTTTTTGGTCCATTTTAACATCCAATCATTATACTAAAAAGCCGTGTCTAAATATGGATTTGTCTCAAACATTATGTGTTTGTAATGTTTGTACTTTTTGCAACCAGTTCTAATTTTCATAAACATTAAAAGAGTAATTGTTTTTATTAATTTTGTGTTAATAGACAAAAGACAATTTTATAGTTTTATGATTAGTACCACTGAAACTTCCTGTTTTTTTCAACCCCATGGTTTGGTGTTTTAAGGTTTTTGTCTACTTGTTACTTGAGGTAGGTGGTCTACCTAGCTAGAGTTTTTTTTATATATGGGGACTTAAATTCATAATATAAAGAAATGCTTCAATCCTGAAAAACACCCAATAAATCAATTTTTAGAGAGAAAAAAAGTGCCAGTTACCTTGATGATTAGTGGTGAACTCTACCCCTTAGCAGTAGTGGTTGGTTTAAAGAATTGTTTAACAGGTTAAATGATACACCAATTCACCGAGAGGAGAAAAGACTCAATCCACTGTGAATTTTTCATCTTTACAGATTGGCCCAATATGCTGACCTTCCTTATATTGATTACTAATATAGAACCTCAAGGTGAAAATCTGGTATGAAAAGGATTTTAGTTTTTGAATTTTAATGAATGAGTTTCTTCTATCTCTTGAGAACTTAGAATATCTTGGTTTCTTGGTCTTCATACTGACTGTGCTAATTTTTAAGGGTTTCCATTATACTTCCTGGATTTAATATTATTTTATATTAGGGGAAGTATGGCACACACAAAGATGAAAAAAACAAACAAATCCCCAGATGGACAAAGTATCAGATAATATGGTAGGCAGATTTTGCTGTCAATATTACCATCACATCTAGAAAGACTTTTTCACTTTTGGACATGTTGACCATTAACCACCTGAGCGTTACACTAGATTTAGATTTCTAGATCTAAATAGGTCTAGATTTAGGTCTAGATTTCTGTACCAAAAGCATTACAGGTTTTCATGAAAATTTTTTTTTAAATTGTAGACCTGTAACTTACAGAAATATGTCCGAATAGGGGTCTAGTAGATATAATGAATATAAAAAATGTTTGAAACACACAATCATGTAAAAAAAAAAAAAAAAAAAAATACTTTTAATAAAATTAAAGGAAAAACACAGAAATCAGCTTAAACAAGAATACATAAATAAATGAAAAATACTGAAAATGCAATAATTCGGTATACTGTATTGTAATATATTTTTCGAAAACACCTCCCTAGTGTCCCTAGTGTCCAACCGTCCAACGTCACATACCTATAGACAAAACCACATAAATATATTTTCAATTATTTTGGATTGGATTGGATTGGATACAGGACTTTGTATTCAATACAATACCGATAATGCGATAATTCGGTATAATGTACAGTAATATATTTTTCTAAAACACCTCCCTAGTGTCCGTCACATACCTATAGACAAAACCACATAAATATATTTTCTATTATTTTGGATTGGATTGGATACAGGACTTTGTATTCAATCCAATACAAAATGAATGAATGAAATTTTCCCGCACACGCGCCGACGTCATCGCCGCACGCACAAGAAGCCGGTCGGCTTTTTTTTTCTCCGCCGGCCAGCTTCTTGTGTTAGAAGCACACGACGCTGGACGGAGAACGACGTGGGACGATCAGCGGGCCCAGGTAAGAAGCTGGTCGGCATCTTGTGGTCCGCCGGCCGGCATCTTACTGGTCCCGCTGGTATAGGAGACGGCACCTGACGCTGGAGAGGGAGATCGACGCTGGAGGACGAAGCTGGAACACTGACCCGACGCTGGAACACGGACCCGACGCTGGATGAGTACAGTGGGACCAGGTAAGTGAGATTTTAATATAGACGAAAAAGTACGGGGTTATCGATAGTTGCAAATATTTTTTGCACGGAAAAGTACGGGGTTAGCGGTTGGGAGGTTAAAGGGCCTCCAACAATAGTCACGTCTTGATTCTCTGTTACTATGTCAGAGATAGCAAACATTTTTTAATCTTTTTAGGTATAGAAAAACATGTGGCTATGTGCTGATGCAGTGTATTGGTGGCCAATCACAAGAGCTAAGTGACAAATAAAAGCGTACCTAAACTCACAGTTTTCACTTTACATGAAAGTGTAGACAACCCTTTTATGTAAAGTATGTTTGTTCTTTTTTTTTTTTTCAAACTGTGTTTATTAAAGTTTTGCATATACATATACAGAAAAACAAACAAAACAAAATAACCAAGTGGAACAAAGAACAAAATATAGAACTCAAAAACACGAAAATGAAACACTCAATAATCCAGTATTATTTGGCAGCAGTGCTGGAAGAATTGAATAACCACATAATCATCCAGATATATTTGTTAAATACCATGTGGAGTATCGGAACAACTCAAGTATAGATGTACGGTCCGAATCAGTAAAAGCGTAAACTAAAAACTTGTACCATTTCGTCCAGAACCGAGTAATAGAGTCATCACCTTGTAGTTGTCTGTTTGTTCCTTTAAGTGCAACACCCTCGCCTAGGCAATCGAGAATGAATGGGAATCTCAGTGAGATCCGCAATTTTTTTCCCATCTACGTCACCCAATCTCACGCCTGGGTCAGGTGATGTAGCAAGAAGAAAACGGAAGAAGAGGCGAAGATGGTGGCACCTGGAGCTCCGGCACGAAGAGGGATGCCGGGACGATGCAGGACCCAATGGAAGAGACCTCTGGACCGATTGACTGCCCTGTGGAATTAAAGCAAGTGTATTTTGTTTTGTTTTGGGGGACTTTTGAGTTTAGTTCTTCTTTAATACCAGAGATAAAATTCCTTAGTCAAGTCACCAGGTTCCATTTGGGCATCATGTTTGTGGCTCATCTTCTACAACCAATATCTATCTTCTGTATCTAAAAAACACAAGTCTCAGCATCTCCTCTACAGAGAAACCTCTGTTACCCATGCCTGTACTCAACACAAATTATCCTCACAAATTGCTTCAGATGTTCTACTTGATGTGCAATAAAATCTCACTTTGACTACAAATTCCCTTTGAAAAAAAAGGTCTCATTCAAAGTGATACTTGTATCAGCATGACAAGGAGCATGCCATCTCTGAAAGCCTCTCATATGAAAGGCCTGAAGGAGCTGAAGACTTTATGACAAGGAAGAACATCATTAGGTAACAAATTGTCCTAAACAAGACCTCTACTTACAATGACAATAGAAGGTCACATAATGTCCCCACTCACTTTCTCCCTCACAATGGCACAGAGTCTCCATCCAGCAACAAATCATTTCTGGGTGTTATTGAAAACCAGTTTTGTTGGAGTCAAAGAGCTGATAGGGAGCTTGCTGTGCTCATCCACTTGTTAATAAAGCAATCTGCCCTCCAGCTAAAACAATTACAGTGCATGGCTGAGGTCTTTTAGCTGTGCAATAAAATACCGGCTGCTATCAATGCTGTAATGAGAATGAAGAATTTAGATACAAAGGTGCTAAATGCAAAGAAGGTAAAAACATGTATCAATACAAAGTTTATTTACTATACTGTTTATACTATACTGCACCAGTATTATTTGTTTATACATGGTAAATGGATTGGCCTATTGGCAATAAATAAATCAATGTGTGTTAATGAAGAACTAAACACTGGGCATATTCACCTATCCCTGTTCCATTGCGGGTACAACCATCTTCCCCCTTCTTTTTTCCAAATTCTAATCTATGGCCATCTTGATTGGCCAGATTGGGATGTCCCAGGAATGAAACGATGAGATGCACATGTACAGATTGGCACCGATCAGGCAGGTAAGTTGACCAGTGAACCAAATATCAGATAGGTACCCCAACAGAATATCTCGATGTTATACATATGTGAGTGATGTTTAACTTCCCTAAGGATTTGTATTTCTGCCCATCCAGTTCTGGGTTGAACAAAGCATTACAAAACAACGTTTGCTCAAGATTCACACATTTTCCTAATATAATTCATCTGGATAAATATGTGAATTTTGGGTGAAAGTAGAATGGATTCTACATGAAATTCATGTATAACCGGGCATCTAATAATTCTGAGTGAACATTCTACCATGTAGAGTACTTCAGACTTACAGGGGGCATTTTGAAGGCATCATTATAAAACAAAATGGAAGCTCTGGTGATGAATGATGATATCACTTTAAGTGTCAGGTTAACATTTAAATATACATGACCGCCCTTACGTTCTGGTTTTATCCAACAAGTGATTCACCTTTCCCTCCAAAAGTCCCTCAAAGTTGGCTTCTTTGTGTCCTTGAAGTGAGCTTATGGGGTTAGTTATGCATGGCAGGCATTCAGCAATCCAAAGTAGCCGGGTGTCAAATGTCACGTGTATAGGGACAATAGAGTGCTGCTGCTGTGAGCCCCACTGTGCTGAATGACAATAGGCACAGGGCAATAATCCCCTGGACCTTCTCCCAGCACCCTCTCCAGCTCTTTTCTTTATAAAAACCCTGTTTATATGCATTTGTCTCCATTTAGCTATTCACTCAGATACAGTTTTGCTAGAATTCCCTTTGTTCTTTTATCTCCTTCCAAGTCAAGAAAGTTTCTTAAACAACTTTTTACAAGTCCATAGAAAGTGTTTCAGCCTGACTAAATAGATGGTTCCAGCCTGGATTGAAGGGGTGTCTCGGACAGTATCTCTGGTTGTCTACAAAGATGGTACCAGTCTGGGTATAGAGATGGTACCAGTCTTACCATAGAGATGATACCAGCCAGGTCATAGAAATGGTACCAATTTGACGATATAGATTGTCCTTGCCTGGCTTTAGAGGGCAAATCAGAATTTCCCAGGTTGACCAAAATGATTGTTCCAGCCTGGCTAAAGAGAGAGCTCCAGAAAGTGTCCCAATCTGGTTGTATAGATGATACCAGCCTGAATAGAGAGATGGTACCAGCCTGGCTTTAGAAAGTGTCCCATTTTTCTATAGAGAAGGCCCCAATCTGGTTAAAGAAATTGTACCAACTTGACTACATAGACGGACCCAGTCTAGCTACAGAAGCCATTCCAGAAAGTGCCTTAGCCTGGCTATTGAGATTGTTTTAAATTGGTTCTAAAGATGATCCCAGTCTGACTATAGAGATTGCCCCAGCCTGGGTATAGTAATGGTCCCAAAGTGATTATAGAAATGCTTCCAGCATGGCCATGGAGATTGTCCTAGCTTAACCATAGAGGATGTCGCAGAATTGCTATAGAAATGTCACCAACCTGGCTGTAGAGATGGTCCTAGTCAGGGTTTAAAGCATTTCCGAGTCTACCTATAGAGTTGGCATCAACTTGGCTATGGAGATGGCACCAGCCTGGCTGTTGAGAGTGTCCCATTCTCTATAGAGAGCATCCCAGTATACCTATAGAAATGTTACCAGCCTGGTTGTAGAGATGGTCCAGGTCAGGCTTTAAAGCATGTCGCAGTCTACCTGGTGGCACCAGCTTGGCTATAGAGATGGCACCAGCCTGGCTGTTGAGAGTGTCCCATTATCTATAGAGAGCGTCCCAGTCTACCTATAGAAGTTTTACCAGCCTGGTTGTGGAGATGGTCCAGGTCAGGCTTTAAACCATGTCCCAGTCTACCTGGTGGCACCAGCTTGGCTATAGAGATGGCACCAGCCTGGCTGTTGAGGTTCCAACCTGGACAATAACAGAAGGGCAGACTCATTTCTATAATGGGCACTTATGGATGTGCCAATCTGGGAACCTGCAGGATGCATTATATCAATTTCAATAAGCTGTAGAGTGTTATCCTACCCTGAGGACGTAGCACAAGTACATAGAGCTAGACCTAGAAACAATGGAAAGTGGTAATTACTGCAAGCCTCAGGGTCAGGATATTGCCCTGTATCACTGCTCCACCTGCCCACAAGCGAGGCTTTTGTATTACAGTACATGCAATTATTCTCCCTTCTTTATCTATAGGTTAGTACAATTAACATTTGTGCTGGTTGGCTGTTGAGATTAATAATATTAACCCCAGTCTATATCTTTTTAAGCCGTTAAAGTAGATAATACAGCTGAGGATAGAATACATCTGCCATATTTAAAAGGAAACAGAACATTTAAACTGTATTTAAAAATAAAGCAGAAGAAGAAAATATTAACATATCCAAAAGTGAAATGTGCTGTATTTGTTTAAAATGTATCAGTTTTTATCACATTGTAATCAAACAAACTAGGTTACATTATTTGAGTTGTTTTAAAGTGACCAATCACCCATATTGGGGGTATGCATTTAGTATTTTTTTTAAATTTAGAACAAAGTTAATTCATTAAATGTTTTTTAAGTTAAAAAAAATGAAAAAATTGAGGCTCATCAGGGGCTGATTTTTGGCATAGGTTGGGATTGTTAGAAGGAGAATCCACAGATCATATTTAAAGCTCATTTAAACTTTATATTTGGCTCTAAGACCTTTCATCAAAAAGGTAAAATTTAGCAAAACAAAACTCATTTTTTTCACTCCAAAGAAAACTATGAAAAAGGAAAAACTGAAGTTGTTATTAGCAAACAGATTTTTTCCATGTGACCTATGGACATACAACAAAATTCTGATTGCTCCAACTTTGTGTTGATCCCCTTTTCTCTAATCCTTCAGAAGCTGAGCAGCTGTCATCCTCATAAAACTACAGTCCGGCCACAAGCCGGCAGCATAAAATTTATGGGGCAATAGACAGCCTGGGGCATTTGATCCTTCCATACTGTATGGCCTCCTTTTTGTTCTTTTTAATTGCAAATGACCGGTTGCAAACCTGGTGAAATTGGCCCTGCATGCCTGGAGAGACCATCATTAAATAACAAATTACTTCAACAGGTCTCCTAATTTGTTAATTTGGTGCTGTTGTCTTGCACGCCTGCTGTCTCAATGCAGATAGGTGCGATCTTATAGCAGGGATTGATTAGCTCTATCAACTACCAACCACAAAGGATCCGATTTTCATTGAGGAGTACAGAGAACATGTAGGACTCCAATCCTGCAGAAATCTCAAACAGATGTTTTAAAGTTTTTTCTGTTTTTGGGGGGTAGGGGTAGAAAATATTTGCTAGCTTTTCCAGGACAAGGTCTTTTAATAACCAAGGCAAAAAAAGGCCAAAGTGTTCCTTTCCCCCTTGCATCAAAAGTTATGAACTTCTATAGCTTCATAGGTTGCTGATTCTGCCATTTTGTGCCTCTTTCTTGCTAAAGTGCCCAAGGCGGCTCTTTCTGATGCCCTCCCTTTGGTTATCCCCTTGCTGCCTGTGCCCCTTTGGGCATTGGAGGACAACTAATTTCCTGTTCTAAATATACAATGGGAAGTGGATGAAAATCTTGACAATTTGAACAGAATGAAACAGATAGTTCCAGAGCTGTTTCTGGCAATTTTGATAGCAAGGAACCCCTGGTACCCCCATAGGAACAAAAACCTTGGTACCTCCCTTCCGAAGCAAGACACCCTCAATGGCCACACACCTTGATATGCCACTAATACATACAAATTCAGGGCAATCAGGATAGAGGGGGGAGTCAATATGGAATGGGTAAGCTGGGTTAGTGGGGTCAACCAGGATGGAGAAGGTTTGATCACTTACAGTGGCAGAACCAGTGCATCATGAAGCTGTTTACAGCTTTTGCATTGTCCCTGCCTGCTTTCCTTTTCCATGTAGTGAGTTGATGCAAGGAAGTACTATTAGGAACCAAAGTGAGGAATCATACTCTGCCTGTTCACTGCCTGCAGGTGTTCAATATGGTGCTCTCCTGATCAGGAGCAGCCTAGCAGTATGCTTATACCACCTATATCTAGAAGAAAATGAAGGTAATGGAAATTCTGCCCATACTTGGAGAACACCTGATAATTTTAACAAACCCTAAAAATTTTGTCAGCAGGAGAGAATGAGAAGGGAATGTCCCTAGTGAAGGAAACAAATGTTGTTTATTGCTCCCAGGGCCCATTGCAGATAATTCCACCAACTCTTGTTGTTTCCAACTCATTCTTTTAAAATGATGAACTGGAATTCATAGAACATGATGTTTCCCTACTAAATTCTCACTGAAACCTCTAGGCACAGATTATTGTTTTTATTATGTAGAATCATTTTGGTTAGTCTACACCAGGGGTGTGAAACTCAAATACACAGTGGGCCAAAATTAATAACTTAGACAAAGTCGTGGACCAAACTTAAAACTGAAATAGCACAGCTACTACAATTCCCTGCGTCAAGAGAACAGTCCAATGCGAGGCCTAATGTTATGAGTGGCTGGGACTCCTTGTTCACTGAAATAGAACCACTACTACAATTCCCTGTGTCTATAAAAACAGTCCAATGTGGGCCCACGCATAGGCAGTGAGCCTGTTGGTCTATAGACATGAGTAATGCTGGGAATTGTAGTAGCGGCGCTATTTCAATGCAGCGGCAGGGCCAGCTGCAATACTTATTTAGGATTCCTTTGGGGGCCAAAAAAAAAAAGGACGTTGCAGGCCAGATTTGGCACCCTTGGTCCACAAGAACAAAAACCTTGCAAATTTTACATATGCATATTGAAGTTAGATATTCACCATGGATGGGATAATCCATCTTGTTTGAGTTACGACATTCACAAAGCATCACCATCTACTAAAGACCACAATAAAGATTTGTAGATTTTGATTGCATCCGGGAGATTATGTTTGGGGCACTTTAATTAGTTTGTAAGCATTCCAGATCAAACATTCGTGCCATCCCAGAGCTGACACATTCCTTTCCTTTTTTGTCATCCCAAAAACTTCACTTTCCCAAGAGCATTTCACTGATTGAAGCACACCAAGCCTGAATGCCTGGTGACTTCAGAAAGCGAGGAGAATTGGCGGACCGCCTCTAGTCTCTGTCCTATTTTTCCTGATTCTCCACACTTTTTATGTAGAGAGAATAAGCCAGAAAGCTCTAAAACACAGCTGTATTCAGTCTGAAAGATGGAGAGCATTTTATCCCTGCACTGACAGCTCTGTGAGCAGAGGAAACCCAGCAGAAAGGGGTCATATTGTGACTCGTGAAAAGTTGGCACAGTCTCAAAAGGTTGTTTAAACCATGGACATTGGATGGTGGTTGTGTTTACTTTAAAGCCACCAGTCTCTAAAGACTTCAAGAAAAATTGGACCGCCATAGAGATAGATGCAGTCGTTCATCCAATTGAGCAAGGATAGTTCCAGATTGTTATACGCAATATTTCTTGTTCAGTGCAATGTTTTGATCAATGAAATTTGTATAAAGTGACTTTTATTGGATGGGCCTTAAGGTAGAAGTGTTAAAGTGGCTACACTAAGAGCCAAAATAGATATTGTTTGGTAATTTGTGTTTTCCTCTTCTGGCTACCTCTAGATGTTTTTGGATATGTTTCTCAGTATAGGGCGAGGAGTGTGCAGGGGATGCTTAGGAGAACCAGTTTTAGGCACATGAAACCATTCGACCTTTCTCTTGCTGGCTTGTTGGCACAATTTCCGAATTAGCTAATATTAAAAAAGCACACAGGGTGCAAAATCCCTTAATAGCGGCTGGTATGGTGAATTACATAATGGAAATTCAGCTCCATTCGTCACTTCCTTGGGTTGAACATTTAGTTTGTCTGATGGTATGGTATTTTGTATTCCAAAAGATAATTTACCAGTCAGTTGTCATTTTACAGAGTGGACCACCCTTGAAAGTCCTCCAAAGAGCGATGGGCTGAGGGCTAGTTCACATCACTTATCTTTAGAGTCCCCAGTCATTGGCATAGTGCAAGATCTTTGGAAATGGTTGGCACTTCTCACATCTAATGAAAAGCTTGACTCCTACATAAAAAGTATAGGGGTTTAAAAAAAGTTGTTGGGGAACAAGGTGGGATCCAGTTATAGACACCACTAAGCAACAAGGTGTGCCTGGCAGCAACAGTCCTTGTGGAGACAAGGACTGTTATATAAGGACACAAGTTGGAGAGTCATCATATTGACAAGTGAATTATATTTTCCAGGTAGTGGACAATGGTAAAGTGTAAGGCCTCCACAGGACTTTGGCGTAAGCAGCCCAGTCGTATTGTAACATATATGATCCTTGTTTTTGCACCACTGTCAAATGTATGTATTCCTGTTGTTGGCAACAGTTTGCTTGTTAAAAAGGACAGGACACACATACGTCCATCCCAAGTTTGATTACAGAACTTGGGAACTTTAAAATCAATTTCCAGAAGTCAGAGGCATTAAACTTCTCCATCCCATGTAATACGCACAGGTTATTATCGACGAACTTCCCCTTCACGTGGGCCACCTCTTCTATTAAATATCTAGGCACCCAGATCCCAGCGAGATTGACGATTGTAGCTGACCTAAACTTCCATCCTCTTCTCAATAAATGACAGGACAATGCAGAGAAATAATACCAAATCCCTATGGTCACATAAAGTTTTAGAAAAAATGGGCCCGTGGGCAATTATAAAGTGGGCTTCCCAAATCTGGAGCCTTTCAGCTTCCTATACACTGGCTATTCCATAGGTTGTGGCCCTGGAGCAGATAGGGGTCCTGGATGGGTGCCCAGTTTTCCTTACCTACTGGCTCTGCCCATTGCCCGGATGCGCAAATCACCTATCCTCTGCTGAGTGACATTCAGGAAAAGGTAATTAAACCTGGTTTAACTGGCAAGCAAACTGGAAAAAGGTGAATATTTGCACCTTGCAATAATCAGTGGCAGCAAATGCAACATTGAAATCCGGCCAAGTTTATGGAATAGTCATTTTTAAGAAAGGTCCAGCAAATCTTCAAGGAGGAAATTGCTTTGGATAAAGGGTTGAAATAATTAGCACCCTCTGAAATGAGCTGTCTATTATAGTAGAATTATTCTGTACCCACAAGCTGTAGGTGGGCTGAGCACATTGTGGCACCATGCAAGGACAGGCACACAATACAAGTGAATAGAAATCTGATTTTATGGTAGGGTGAGGCTCCTGTGAAATCAGGGTGTGCTAACTGCTCCTTATGTTTCCTATGTCTTAATCTGAAGCGGAACATGTCATCATCTTTTACTTCCGACCTCCAGAGAGCAGAAAATTGCCCATTAGACATAGTGGGGAGCCTGATGTCTGCATGGAGTGTGAAAGAAGCTGGCTGACCACATCTCCCTCTCTATGTGGGGTCATCTATTTATTGGGATCACCCCAGGGCAGGATTAGGCTGAACATTCTGTACAAAGAAGACACAAGCAACCTGCAA
Organism: Pyxicephalus adspersus; assembly: GCF_032062135.1. NCBI lineage: Eukaryota > Metazoa > Chordata > Amphibia > Anura > Pyxicephalidae > Pyxicephalus > Pyxicephalus adspersus. The sequence continues at coordinate 49,405,061 of NC_092868.1, forward strand.
ATTGTCAAATGAATGAGCACAATCAGCCTGCAATATCATGCTGGGACATGTGGTCCTGCAACAATGTATCTTTTCTGTTATCCCTTCTCATACACGAATCTAAATACACAGAATGAAAACTAACATATTCATCTTTCTTCAATTCTTTCTCCATCATTCACCTCTCTCAGTTTCTTCCTTGTTCCTTTTCTCACTCTGTGCCTTTTATTCCTCCTTGATTTTTATTCCATATTTCTACCTATCTCTATTTTATTTAATATAGAGAAATCTTTACCTCCCCCCCCCTATAATTTATTTTTCTAATTTTTCTATTTCTCTAATACCCCCCTCCCCTTCCTTCTCTCTCTGTTTTCCTCTCTCATTCTCCTTCTCTCACACTCTTTCCTCACCATCCTTTCTTTCTTTCTTTCTATCTTTCTTTCTTTCTTTCTTTCTACCTCTCTCTCCTTCTCTCTCTCTCTCTCTTTCTTTCTTTCCTTCTCTCTCTCTCTCTCTCTTTCTTTCTTTCTCTCTCTCTTTCTTTCTTCATTTCTTTCTTTCTTTCTCTCTCTCTTTCTTTCTTCATTTCTTTCTTTTTTTCTCTCTCTCTTTCTCTTTCCTTTCTTTCTTCTTTCCTTCCTCTACACTCATTCCTCATCAACTTCTCTCTGTCTCTCTTTCTTTCCTTCCTTCTTCATTTCTTTCTTTTTCTTTCTTTCTCTCTTCTCCTTTCATACTTCCCCTCTTTCTTCACCTCTTCCGTACATCTTCTTTCTTTCTTTCTTTTTTTCTTTCTTTCTTTCTTTCTTTCTTTCTTTCTTTCTTTCTTTCTTTCTTTCTTTCTTTCTTTCTTTCCTTCCTCTACACTCATTCCTTCTCAACTTCTCTATGTCTCTCTCTCTTTTCTTTTCCCTCTCTCACTGTCTTTTGTCATCACCCTCTTCACTCTTTTTCTCTCCATTTTTGTAATATCCCTTTCACCACTCTTCCCCCTTCTCTCCCCTCTCTATCTTCCTATCCTTCTGTCCTCCTAATATATACCCAATAAGTATATCCCAGTAACATTCCATTTTTTTGTCATCTACAAAACATTTACCACATTATTACAGTAGTAGGCAAACTTATAGAACTTTTTGTGCCTTTTCTTTATACTTTTTTTATATTTGACACATAATGACATTGCCTCGCATACTTTCTTGTAGCTAGAAGTATTGGTGTAATACATTTTCTGTAGGTTACCCAAATCATCATGTATCAGTCTTATATGGGAATCTCCAATAAGCCCAATGGTGCTGAGTTCACTCACTGAGCTATAAAAGACTTCATGGTTGACTAGACATTGGAGTGACTCTTTGTTTTCTGAAAGCCAGAGGCCATGGGTCAAGTGTCCTATTGACATGTAAATGGAGGGACAGTATATATAGGGATTTCTTCAGTAGCAGCATTACAGTTACAAAGTCTTCTTCTTGGTGTACAAGTCTCCTGCTCCTTCACAATGGTGACCCACACAGAGTCCAGGGAGTCCAGCAGCTTCAGGAAGGTCAGTACATTGGTTGTATGGTCATTTACTATACAATGAAATCATCTCTATGTCAGAATAACACTGTGTAACAAAAAATTAATTCTAATTGTATTTGCAGGTTTCTAAACCACTTATGGAAAAGAAGAGAAGAGCTAGAATCAACGTGTCCCTGGAACAGCTTAAATCTCTTCTGGAGAGGCATTATTCCCAAAATGTAAGTGTAGAACTGAACACAACTCTTTCCTATTACATAAATGCATTAGTAGAACCATGCATAGGGTAAAGTATAAGATAATAATAAAGTTTATTACATTTTCAGATCAGAAAACGCAAACTGGAGAAAGCAGATATACTGGAACTGACTGTGAAGTATGTGAAGACCCTTCAGAGTTCTGTACAAGGTGAATAGCTTTTGTATGATTTTATTTATGGGCTTTGTGTGTGTTTCATTATTAGCACACTGCACTTTGGGCAGACAGTGACATATATGTATTTTCCAGCTAAATTTCTACCTCTTCCTGTCTCTTTTGTCCTTCACATTACTTTATATATCATTTGTCTTACTTACTTTCCCTTTTTTTCTCTTCCAATCCTATCCCTATCCTTTCTCCTATTGCTCTCCTCCTTTATTAAAATATTGAAACAAAGTGTAAAACGATCCATTGGTCTCCTCTCTTTCTGAAAGTTCCATCTGCCTGACATCCTTTCCATAAACCATTGGATTTATTAGGGACTTTTCACATTTTCAGATACACAATCTGCACTATTTTGCTTATAACTCACAATGTTTAAATGTTACATGATATATCCAGGCATTTACCTTTTCAGATGGAGCTTGGTAATAGCAGCCCCATTATTGATCTCAGTAAAGATGAAATTTACATAAAGTCAAAAATCCTCGCACAGGAGGAATTTTTCCTTCACTTCTGTCTTGGAGACATAGCACAAAGTTAAAGGAAATTCTTTCATAGTAACTTGATCATGTAACCCCATTGGAGGAGAAGAGTTCTTCTCTATTCTTGTTCCCTAATTTTCAATCCTGGTGAAAATGGTCACCGGTACAGATAGTGATGGTGAACTTCTTCAGCAGGGACCTTCAGAATAGTAAAGCTTTGCAAAGGTTGAATGCTTACCTATACTTTATCCAAATGAGTAAAATTGCATGAGACATATTATATTCTTTATATCCATGTGTATTATTCTCAATATCCTAACAATCTCTTTTTTTCTTCAGCAGCTGGACCCGTCTTTAGGAGTGCTGACTACCAGGCTGGATTCAGGAATTGTCTGAACAGCGTCAACCAGTTTCTAATTAAATCGGAGGAATATGTTCCTCCTGGTACCCTTGGTTTACGCCAGGATATGCCAACACTTCGGCCTCCTGCTAATGCAGCTGGGTTCAGTACCAAGGACAGCATTATTACTTGTAGTAAATCATCACCAACCATCATCACCCTGGATCATCAGCTTCCTATTAACCTGAGCCAACCTGGCACCATGAATCAACCCATCAAGGTAAAGACAAAGCCACATCCGCCATCACCGTGCCAAGCAAACAATGGTCACATCCAGAATATATCACCAAGCATTAGTCCAAGTCTACTGGCAGCTAGCAGCAACCAAAGTCCAACTCAGAGTGTGTGGAGACCCTGGTGAAAAACCCAAATAAATAGACTTTATATATAACTCCTAGGAGGAAGAAGAATGTGTTCTTTATAAGAATTTAAATTATTTGGTATATGCCGGACATAGATTGACATTTCTCTGTGTAGATTACATAGGCTTTTATTTATAACTACCGTGTGTGTAATGCCTGATGTTAAATAAATATATTGTTTTGCAGAATTGACTTTTATCATCATTTTTTCATTTATAGAATGGATGAGGATTTTTTTGGAGTTATGTAATGAATATGAAAATGGTCACAGAAAATGAAAAAATCCACATTGTATATGGGCTCCTTTTTATTTGGTAATGACTATAATGGCAATATAATAATATAACACACTTTTTGTTATTATAATGAGATTGTAATGAAGTAAGGAACAAAAATTATGGGCAAATTGACCAGAAATAATACACACCTAAAACTTATCTATGTGCATATTGTCATCTGTGTTGAAAGGGTCCCCCCACCCCAGTTATGCCGCTCTTTTATCATTTTTACCCATAAAATGCCTTGCAAAAGTCTGGGTGATGTCACATTCTGGTGCACCAATTTATATGTTCCATGTGCTCAATAGGGAGCAATCTACAGGGCATCCCAGGTGACATAGAAATGCCCTGCAGAGCTGTGGGGAGGGGCAATAAGGGACCGTTCACCTAGCACACACCTAGTCATTTGCTTTTAGTGATTATCTCACTAGTAATGCTTCTTCTAAAACGGTCAGTGGAGGCATTTCTTGATTATTAGTACCTAAAAAGTTGCCAGTGAGTACAAGGCACTGAGTCTGATTTAATAAAGCTCTCTAAGACTGGAGAAGTTAGACTATCATGGGAGAACCTGGGTGATCCAGAAAATCTGAAAAGGTTTCTTTAAAAAAATTGCTATAATGTAGCAAATGTTTTTAGTCCTGGTCCAGATCCATTCCAGGATTGTTGAATTGGCCAAGTTCTCCCATGACAGTTCATCTTCTCCAGTCTTGGAAAGCTTTAAAAAATCAGGTCCAATATACCTCAGTGTACCTGCCATTTCCTTGTCCTGTTCGGCTTGCTCCTACTTTCTGCTCATTTAAAAGAGCGCTCAAAACCCATTTTTTATTAAAGCTTGCCTACCCATCTTCTGTCTTTTGAAACCATCACTACTTCCCACCACTACATATCTCCCATCCTATTGTGTGTAAATTCCCCCACCTACTAGATTGTAAGCTCTTCGGGGCAGGGTCCTCTCCTCCTGTATCACTGTCTATATCTGTTTGTCATTTGCAACCCCTATTTAATGTACAGCACTGCGTAATATGTTGGCGCTATATAAATCCTGTTTATTATTATTATTATTATTAATAATAATAATAATAATAATACCTGGGGCACTTGCTTTAATTTTTTCTTTGCCTGAACAACAAATCATATGTCGGCTTATTATTTTAGGATGTTGCAAAAAGTAATAGATATAATGCTGAATTCACAAAACTATAAAACAATAACAACTGTATTTTAATCATAGGACTGTAATTGTCAAATCTCATTGGATGTAGCTGAAAATGAATGAATGAAAAACTAATGAAAATGATCACTTTTTGGAAAATAGCATTCTTGTTCTCGTGCGTTGGCTTAGTAAATCTAGTCTGTAGCTAAATTCAGCATCGTAAAGCATTCAAACAGGCTGACGTACACAGGAAAGTTCCAATTTCAAAAGGTTACGTAGCCTAAAACAATATTATTTATGGCACAGTGTTGGTAAATTGCCCTAAGTTGATTTTGTTTGGGGTTACTAGATGAAAGTGTTGTTGTTACAAAAATATTTCCCCAATTGGGGACAAACACTAAAAAAACAATCTGATAGAGGTTTTAACCCACCATCACACTATCCAAAATGTAAAAGGAATAGTTTTGGCTTTACATACATTTGATTTTCCTGTTTGTTTATTCAACAGAAATGTAGTCCAAATGTTCTGGTCCTCTGGTCATGGGGCATCATTCCCAATTATTTCTTGGTTGCAGACCTGTACACTTTACCCCAATTTAATAGGTTAACTTATTCTTTCACTTCATGCATACCCAAAATACCCAGCTTAGCTTTCTAGCAAACATTTACTTCTACATCACAATACACAGAGGCCATTTCAAGGAGTCTAAGCCACTGAAGTTGCTTCTTGAGTTCTTTAAGGCTAAATAAATATTTGCAAGAAAATCCTATCAGAAAGTCCTGAGCAAACAGATGTACAATAAATGTTGTCAAAGTAAAGCTGACTATGGATGTCAGAGACCATTAGGATGTATAGGGACAGTGTACCTACCAGGAGATCAGGCTTTTGATCCAGATTCAGCCATAAAGGCAAAGTTTTAAAGCAAGGTAGGTCAAGCAAGTGTCCATGTTTGGACTATAAAGGGAAGGATGAGGACAAATCCCACCAGGGTCATTTTATGCTGGGGGTAATAACAGTGGTTGGATAGTAACTAGGTGATCAAAAATATTCTGTATAGACAGCAAAATTTATGAGAAAACTTTCAGTCTCATATATGGACCTGTTTGGGTAAAATTTGCTTGGCAATTCTTTTTCCATTTGTTAATGGGAGAATGGGTCTTTTTACACGAGAACGGCCCAGCAGGCATTTCAAGTATTTAGCTAAAATGATCAGATTTTGCCAAATTGTAGGGAAAGGTAAACTCCCAGTTTCACTAATCTGCAGTAGACATACGATTATCCAGATCAGGAGATGTGACCATATTTAGGGTATATTTTATATTTAGTCTATTTAGGATTAAGTAGCAGGTTTACCCAACGGATGGTTTCTTTATTGGTTACACAGTTCTTCCTCTCACTCTCTACCATTCTGGTTATCCAGATGAACTTCAAGAAAACAACTCTGAAGAAATTCCAAATAAGTCACCCAGTATTATGGAAGGAAAGCAAATAGAATAAAAACACTACCCCAAAAATCCCCCCTTTAAAATGTTTCGTGTTCTAGCCAAACCTCAATTTTTTTGTGTTCAGTTTTTATTTAGATCAGGAGTAATACCATACATTCCTTCCATTCATTTTTTGGTAAGTTGTCCAAACTTTATATCCACCAAGTTATTTTTGTTGCCCAAAGATAAGACTAGCAATAGGAGCATGGAATAACTCTCCACCATTATAATAAAGACCAACATCACCCAAAAGCAATACATACACCTGTATTTCTCAAATGCCAACAGAAAGAATTCCTATTTGTTTGTATCTCCATTTTCTCATCAGAACCACAATGAAGGTGTTAACAGCTCACAGTTGGAATCCCTAATTATTTGTGTATTGTCCCTTATAAAGAATGCATTGAGGGATTGTGACACCATCATTTGGCTTTATAATAAATTAAGCTGCTTAGAAAAACTGGCAGAGAAACCTAATTCAGTGTGTTTTTTTTTCCAATTTATTGGGAACAATGCATAATTTAAGTAGAATTTAGCCTACAACATACATGGAGGGGGAATACAAGCAAACAAAAAAGTTTATTGGTCAGACTTCCCATCTTCAACCAATACCACTTCCCATTCATGGATAGCTTAAAGTAAATGTAAATCCTAAGAAATATTACATTGAAAGTGTTTTGTAATATCTCTTGAAGAATGCTTTTGATGCTCCTTCCAGGAATCATAGAAACTAATCACTAATAATGTATATGTAATCACTAATAATGTATATCCTATAAGCTAATTACCAATAATGTATATTATATAAGCTAATCAGTAATAATGTATATGTAATCACTAATAATGTATATCTTACAAGCTAATCACTAATAATTTATATCCTATAAGCTAATCAGTGATAATGTATATGTAATCACTAATAATGTATGTCCTATAAGCTAATAACTAATAATGTATATGTAATCACTAATAATATATATCTTATAAGCTAATCACTAATAATTTATATCCGATAAGCTAATCACTAATAATGTATATTTTATAAGCTAATCACTAATAATGTATATGTAATCACTAATAATATATATCCTATAAACTAATCACTAATAATGTATATATTAAAAGTTAATCACTAATAATGTATATGTATATGTAATAACTAATAATGTATATTTTATAAGCTAATCACTAATAATGTATATGTAATCACTAATAATGTATATGTAATCATTATTAATGTAGCACAAATACAACATTACGGACATATTGCATTGTAGATAATACAGCTCTGAGACCACTTAAGTTATTTTCTCATTTCAGATTTGTAAAACTTCACTAATATAAATGAAAGCATCACAGGGATGGCCACACACAAAATATAGCAATTCATGTGGCCATGCCATAAATAATTGGTACAAACTGTCTGTGAAGCAATTCTTGTCCCTAACTTCTGTTAAGAGTGCAAGTTCATTCTGGCATTAACTAGTGGAAAATTAGCTGACAACTTCCATTAAAATTATAATGTTATGGTCCCAGCAAGGGGTGACATCTCCCAGAGCAGAGGCTGAGCTATGGCCGCATTGAGTCGAATCAGTTTCACGCTCAATCTCCATGCACAGCTTCTGGCCTCTAAATATCTTGTCTCAGCAAATTTGCAATTCTATACGCTGGACTACAAAGTAATAGAAACAAAACCAAGAGATTAGAGGCCTCTGTGTGTACCTGGTAACAACAAATTCACCAAACCACCATATTGTTCTCAATTTAAATAATATTATATTAGGTATTGTTTTTGTTTTTTTTAGAATTTTCCTATGATATACCAATAACATTACCATACAAACATTGACTGTTTAACAGTAATTAAGTAAAGCCAAATAAATAAATGTCATTAAACAAATCATAATAAAAAGAATATTACGGTGTAATTTAATCTCAGAATTTCACAGATGATGTTGTTTAGGTCAAAATAAATAAAAACATGGGAAACAATAGAAATATGTAAGCATTTCCTAACACTTGAAGAATGTTAACATGTATAACAGGGTGTGGGTATATACAGTACATTATAGTAATATTATATACATATAACAAGGTAAATATTTTTATTATACTCATTCAAGCATGAAAAACACAAACAAAAGGAGTAACAACCAAAATACTAACTTTATATATATATATATATATATATATATATCCTAACAACACATGTAAAAAATATATATATATATATATATTTATATATATATTTAT